>NW_017675475.1:19619-65516 GCF_001879085.1 Nicotiana attenuata | reverse complement strand
GGTAATAGCATGCAATAAGTAAACGAGACTATTTCGCGCTTAATACCTTAACGGGGTGGGAAGGGTAGACATGGAGATGATGATCACACGATAACACTACGCGTACAATTGACTACCGGTGTTGTGTAGATGATCCATGTGATTTATAAACCTAGGACCCCTTTTTTTATAAAACTTTGTTTAAAATCTATAAAATCCCGTCTTTTCCACTACTCAAAACTCCTCCTTAATTTTACTGCATTATGCCTTTTCTTCCAGATTTTTCTTCTTTGTTTATTCAATATATTGATTAATTTTCTGCGTTTAGTCCCCCTTTTAAACAAATTGTAGATCATTTAGGCCTTGATCCCACATACTTGTCACGTATTTATTCGCAGCCCTTGTGTATAAAATCCTTTGTGTATCTAGTTGCATTAAAGTCACAACATAGCATGGCCGGGAACCACACTAGTGGATCTGGAGGGGTGCCTAACACCTTCCCCTTGAGATAATTTCTAGCCCTTACCCGAACTCTGGTTTTCCAACTCAAAAACCCTTCTTAGTGTCCTAATGCACTCAATCACTAGGTAGCAACTGTTCAATTCCAAAAACCCAATTCCCAAACGGGAATAGAGTTGTCTTCCCAAATGTCGTAAACCCGATTTCGCTTTAGAAAAAGGGGGCGTCGACATGGTAAGATCCTTTTTGTCCTTTAAATTTTAACTTTTTGTTAGGTAGATTTAATTGAGCAATTTAAAGTGTGTGTTAGAGTGCAGGTGACTCAAAAGATCATAACACAGGGTAAAATTGCGAGTGAAAGGGAAGAAAAGTGACCATGGGAAGTCTGCTACACATATGCGGTCGCATTTTGACTATGCGGGCCGCATAGTGGTCGCAGACCTGGGCAGTTTGTTCAGCAAAAATTTATGATCGAAATGCGGTGATAACGGGCACTTTGCAGATCGCATATCAGATATGCGATCGCCTAAGTGCACCACATTTTGTAGATGAGCAACTTGACTTGAAACCACCGCATAACACTTATGCGGTCGCATAAGGTGTTATGGGGTGACTTATCCGCCGCAGTTGCACAGGTAAGTATCCCTACCCCTTCGCACATCAAAACGCACCAGCACTCAAACACACTCACTTCCCTCTTAAAAAAAAAGAAACAAAAAAAAACGGAGAAAGGAAAACGGCTAGTTGAAATTGAAAGAGTAAACCCCGATCCAAATTGCTGGATTCATCTTCTAAGTGTTTCTCAATCATCCACTCCTGGTATGTTTTCCCTTCCTGATTTCATCCCTGTTAATTTTTTGTTTTAATTTTGTTGTGTGCTTTCCTATTTTATTAGTTCACTTAAGTGTTTGTTCTTTCTTCCCTTTCGTTATTTGTGTATTTGCTCATATTGGGGGGGGGGGGGGGGGGGGGGTTTCTTGGATGATTAGTTAGGTCTGGGGTGCTGGGTAGTGAAATTAGGGTCACAAGTGTAGAAGGTGGAGTTAAAACCTTGAGGACGAAGACTTTTGCGGACCACATAGTCGATTTGCGCTCCGCATCATTGCCGCATAAGAAACCCTAGGTGACTTGAAGAAGATTACAAAATGTGGAGGCTTTGCGATCGCATAAGTGATATGCGGACCGCAAAGCCACTGCATACTTTAACAGTTTCTGGCTTTTTGTAACATGTTGTTTGCGGCCGATTTGCGATCGCAAATCCATCTTTGTGGTGGATTTTGCGATTGCATAGTGTGATGATCTTTCGAAGCAAATAGTTTCTGTGATGGTTATGCGAGCCGCATAATGGATATGTGATTGCATAACCCATCGCATAACTGTCTCCTTTCAGCAGACAGAAGTTTTGCGACAGGTTTGCAGTCCGCATAGTGGTTATGCGACCGCATAACCTGTCGCATACTTGACTTTCTTTGTAACTTTTTCTTCTGATGTCTGCTATGTTGCTCACACTTTGTTTCTTTGCAGATATGGCTCCCAAGACACATATATCTTCCAAGAAAAGGGCCTCCACTGGTCGTCAAGAACAACAAGTCAAGCGTTCACGACTGGAATCATCCCGACCTGCTGCTGCACATCTCTCCCAGTCTGATGAGGAGGAGACATTGCCATCAGTCAACCTACAAGCTAAGGCAAGAAGAAAAAGAGGACTTCCAACTCAGGTTTGAGGTCGAAAGCTCTAGGAGTCTGTATAGAGAAGGGCTCACGAAATGGAAAATCCTTGAAGAGAAACAACTGAGTCTGATTGGGCTACAGGAGCAATACCCTCACATACTAGAGAACATCAATGCTAGAAACTAGGAGTGCTTCATTGAGCTGCCTGATGATTTCAATGAAACATGGGTGCATGTATTTTACGCATCCTATGGAGCCTCCAGGACACCTCATCACAAGCACAACAAAGTATTCTGTGACACTGTCTTGGTTCGGGGGAAGCATGTTCTTTGTGACAATGCCACTATAAATGATTTATACTTTCAAATTGGGAATCGGGCACATCGGAGTACGATACCAAATGGGCCAACAGAGATAGTGAGCGTGGTTGGATAGCCTCAGTGATATCCAAGGGGACCCCCGCTTGGATTGACCCTCTGCATAAAATATTCAAGGAAGATCTCCCATGGGAGGGTAGATTCTGGCTCAGCTTAGTCACCTCTCGCTTGATACCGTCTCGAAATGAGACTGATATAAGCATTGAGAAAGCTCTTCTCATTGCATGCATTATGACCGGAATCAAAATTGATGTGGGTGACATTATCTCCCGAGAGTTAGGGTCCGGGCCAACAAGACAGCCACGTCACTTCCATTCCCGTGCTTGATCACAACCCTCTGTAAGGCTGTGGAAGTCCTTTCAATGCCACACGCTGACAAGACGGGGAAAGCGCTGAAGGATATTGATATCACGCGTATTAGTGATGCGGTGCCACAGGCTCCCCCATTGGTTCAGATCCAGATTCCTGCTGATACAGATATCTCAGACTCCAGACTCTTGTTTCTCCTCAGGCCACAGTGGCTTCCACTTCCACTCCACAGCCCACCTCTCAAGACACCATTGCACAACCTTCTGCCGCACTGCCAGCCATTTCGAGGCTCGGTCTCTTAGCTCAACATGCAAATTCTAAGGTCGACCGGATTCTGAAGGACCTCCCCACACTCATCAGGCAGGCATTGACCCCTATCCAGTCCTCAGTGACGGCCCTACAACAACAACAAACATCTTATGGGGATCGCCTCAAGCAGCTTGAGGTGCGGATTGAAAAGATAGAGCGGGGTGGGGTTGGAGGCTTGCCAAAGCTCCGTGATGATGTTGCCACACTGTGACTGAGCTCCACGAAATGCAAAATCTGGAGTTCGATCTATCTTCCTTCCTGCCATAGGAAGGATATAAGGGAGCGGGCATGTCCGTGGCTGGATTAGATCTTGATTTTTCCACTTTGATGATAGCTCCTACACCTCAGACTCTTGGGGCTTCCCAGACTGCAGCTTCCCCTGCACACATTGACATCCCTCCATGGGAAGATTCCGGACACTCTGCAGAGTCCGAAGGTGAGGAGACGCACGAGGGGGAGACTGATGAAAAGTCATGGTCCGAGGAGGATGAGCGCCCTCAGGAGAAAGGCAAGCAGGTTGCTGCCCATACAGTTGCAAAGGAGAAAGAAGCAGGTGTTCAAACAGTGATAGAACATTCGCTAGTAGGCATGGTCGTCCAAGCCAATCCATCGACCACTCAGCTATCAGCAGGCGAGGCTAGCAGCTTACAGGCTCCAGCTCCAGTGTCGAGGCAGTTGGAGATCCCTCCTCCATCACTTGAGGTCACTCCTCAGGTTGAGATCTCATCTGTCCCAGCTCCAGCATCAGAGGGTGACCCCACCATCATTCAGCCAGCTTCTGACTCCCATAGCGTTTAGTGCGCCTCAGGGAGCCCCTAAACTCTGTCTTACATTCTTATGCATTGGGGGACAATGCATGCTTTTCAGTTGGGGGTGGGATAGCCTTGTACAAACTTTTTGAAATCCTTGAACTGTGTACATGTTTTTGTGTTATATAAGCAAATTTTTCAGTAACTTTTGCATATACTTGTGTTGTCTTTGTACATATGTTATCTTTGTATACCAAAAAAAAACAAGTAGATAAATGGATGCATGTTCATCTTTAGTAATTAGGAATGAATTCCCCTTGGTTTTTCTTCGTCGGGTTCTTTTCCAAGGGTGTAATAGTAGAACCATGGAAGCAGGATGAAACATTTTGACCGGTTTGGTGTAATTGTCTAGTTTCAAGCATGTATGCCTGTAAATAGCCTATACCCTTCCATTAATATAAAAAAAAAACTTCAACTGTGTGAACTTGAGGCTCGCTCTTTGACCCTATGTTTACCTAGATCTATACATGTAAATATGATGAAAGCTTCGAGTTTCCAAGTGTTGACTCGCGGGCTAAAACTATGTTGAGTCAAACAGTTCGTGTGCCATGTGTGTGAGCCTTTGTATATATAATTCTTGTGTTTATTTCTATCGTCTAGAACTTGCCCGGTTGGTCTTTTGATGCTAATAATAATTACATTTGGTTGGAGATATGACCTTAGGAAGTCTTTGTGATATTGGAAACCAGTTAGCCTTTCAAGCTACCCATTGTATAGATATTATCACTAGTTACCCCGTTTGAGCCTTTAACCTTTTCTTTTGCCACCTCATTACAAACCTTTCCCCTTTTGTAAAATGATTCCCTCTTTTGAACCCGTCCCTCCTTGAACATTGAGAATGAGGCAAAAAGCCTAAGTTGGGGGTGTGGTGTCAAAGTGGATATTGGTAAAGTTGTACATTGAGTGTAGGAACATATACCTGAAAGTGCTCATATGAAACTATTCAAGCACCAAAAGAAAAAGAAAAAAAGTATAATACAAGAGAAAAGAAGAAAAAAGAAAAGAAAAAGAGATGTATGTATATATATATATATATAAATATGGAGCCTTGAAGAAAACTAGAGAGGTATTTAAGGTGGTTCAATGTTGGAAATTAGGGGCTAATGAGGGCTATGTGGTTTGAAAAGAAGCAAAGAGCAACAAGAAAGAAAAATGTGAGTAGTGTTCAAGGAGGCTGTAGTCACTTGTACCGGAATAGTTATCCGACCCTTCCCGAAACCTACATTACAAGCTTAAAAAGTCCTTATGGGATCTCCAACTGAACGTTCTTAGAATAAAGCGATGAATTAAAATAAGGGCAAGCCTATGGTATGGCATGTTGTAACACTTGAAACTCTTTCTGAGAGTGAGTGTCTTTGTGAATCCGTCCCTTTTGTTGTCGTTGTAAATATTGTGAGTTTGGGACTTTCTTTCTAGTGAGGGCACATGAATTGTGAGGTTGGACAGAAGTTGAGTTCTGGAAGTTCAATGCAAGTGCACTCAGCTGAGAGTAACATTTTGTCAAATTGGTCGAGGCTCAAGGTTCACAAGTTGATTAGTTTCTTTGTAAATAACAATGATTGTTCGGGAAGGGTAAATAGACGAAAGTGCATGCTTGTAGTACTGATAACTAACACCGTCCACGGTCACTAGTGTTTCATTTTGTTTAGCTGAAGTCTAGAATAGGATAGTGTCGTTTTAGTTGCTTGAGGACAAGCAAGAGTTAAGTTGGGGGTGTTGATGTGCCGGAGAATTTCGGCACATTTAATACCAATTGCTTAGATTTTAGCTCATTTTAAATGCAATTATCTGTTATACTTATGTAATTTTAATGTTTTGTAGTATATTAGGCTTACAGACCCAAGAACATGGAAATGAAATCAAAAAGCCGCAAAAGGACATGAAAAAGGCAAAATAAGATCGCAAATCCAACATGCGGACCACATAATGCTCAGAGAGACCGCAAAGTTCAACAGTCTGTTTGGCCAAATTCAAGCGCAAGAAATGCGGTCCATTATGCGATCGCATAACAGGTTTGCGGGCAGCAAAATGGATCGCAAACCCTCTGTAGAAGTTGCTGATGTCTGAAATGCGGTGAAAAATGTGATCGCAAATCAACAATGCGGACCGCATAACCAAAATGCGACGACTACCTGGGAACTAGGGTTTCGAAGATGCGATGGCTGTGACGAGAATGTGAACCGCATGTCTGTTATGCGACAGAAATGCGGTCGCATAATTGACCTGGAGGGGCAGTTTTGTCCGAAAAACATCCCAAGTTTTAGCCCACTATAAATAGATTTATTGGGGTTTAGTGGGGGCAGCTTGTCTGGTTTTTAAGCTACATTCCAATCTTTGAATATTCCTCTCTTTTGGAAGCTTTAGGAGTGAAGAATCTTGCACTTTGTAAGCTTTATGGCATTTAATATTCTCATCTTTTTGTATTTTAGGATGAGTAGCCAGCTTTAAACACTAAGGTTGTGGACCCTAAATGGGTGTTATGTTAATGAGTGTTTAACATTGAATATATATATAATGGTTGGTTGATATATATATTTATTTCTCATTCTTCATTTATTGTTGGTGGTTGCAAACATTAACAAGTGCCATTAAACTCTTTCTTTACTTGGAAAAGTGAGTTAGGGTTTAGTAGAAGTAAATATCAAAGACTCAAGGCTTTAAACCTTGTTTAATAGAATCGCTTAGGAATAAGTGGATTTTATTTCACATAAATTGATTGCTCTTAATTGCAACTCTTTTATAATTGGAAAAATCATAAAGAGAAAATACTGCCCAACTATTGGAAAATATTGGGTAGTCATTTAGAAATCATTTGCATATCTAAAGGACCTTCCATCAGAAATATATCATATAAACACCGATAGCATTACATTCCATTGACGGGGACACAACCTTGGTTTCTTTAATCAAATTATTTACATTCTCATCACAATTAGGCATTTCGTTAATTCTCAACTATATCATTCTCTTGTTACGTTAACTGAATAGAATTACGACTTAAATCAAGTTACACACTACTCAAGTATACTTTTCACACCATATTCCCTGTGGGATTCGACCCCAACCTTGTTGGGTTATTATATTTGACATCGACCGCCTTACACTATTTATTTAAAGTGTAACTTGAGCGTATCAATGGGTTCCTCAGTTAGTGCCTCTAGTCGGGTTATCTCATTTCTGAAGGCTCGACATATGGCCGAGAAGGGTTGTTTGGCTTATCTAGCTTATGTTCGGGACACCATCGTAAAGTCTCCAACGATCGATTCAATTCTAGTAGTCCGGGAGTTTGCCGATGTGCTTCCTTTTGACCTTCCTGGCATGCCACCAGATCGTGATATTGACTTCTGCATTGATTTGGCTCCAGTTACCCAGCCTATATGTATCCCACCGTACCGTATGGCTCCGAAAGACTTGAAGGAGTTGAAGGAGTAGCTTGAGGAGTTGTTAGCAAAAGGGTTTGTTAGACCAAGTGTGTCACCTTGGGGTGCACCAGTGTTATTTGTGAAGAAGAATGATGGGACCATGCGGATGTGCATTGACTACCGCCAGTTGAACAAGGTTACTATCAAGAACAAGTACTCGTTGCCGCGCATTGATGATTTGTTCGACCAATTGCAGGTTGCCAGAAGTGTTTTCTAAGATCGACTGGAGATCAGGGTGTCATCAGCTGAGGATTCGGAACTCAGATGTCCCGAAGACTACCTTCCGTACTAGATATGGCCACTAAGAGTTCCTGGTGATGTCCTTCGGCTTGACTAATGCCCCAGCGGCATTTATGGACTTGATGAACAGGGTGTTCAGGCCTTATATTGGTTCCTTTGTTATTCTCTTCATTGATGACATCTTGATATACTCGCGTAGCCTGGGGGAGCACGAGCAACATTTGAGAGTAGTGCTTCAGACCTTGCAAGAGTAGAATCTATATGCTAAGTTCTCCAAGTGTGAGTTTTGGCTTGAGTCAGTGGCATTCTTGGGCATGTTGTGTCAGGAGAGGGTATTAAGGTGGATCCCAAGAAGATTTAGGCGGTTTAGAGTTGGCCACGCCCTACTTCAGTGACCGAGTTCCGGAGTTTCCTGGGGTTGGCAAGTTATTATCGCCGATTCGTGCATGGCTTTTCATCCATTGCAACACCTTTGACTTGATTGACCCAGAAAGGTGCTCCTTTCCGCAGGTCCGACGATTGTGAGACGAGCTTCCAGATGCTCAAGATAGCTTTGACTACAGCACCAGTTCTTGTGCTGCCTTCCGGTTTGGGGATGTATATGGTGAATTGCGACGCTTCATGCATCGGCTTGGGATCTGTATTGATGCAGGAGGGGCGAGTTATTGCATATGCTTCACGTCAGCTAAAGATTCATGAGAAAAATTAACCTGTGCACGATCTAGAGTTGGTCGCGATTGTTCATGCTCTTAAGATATGGAGGCATTATCTGTATGGGATGTCCTGTGAGGTTTATACTGATCATCGCAGCTTACAGCATTTGTTCAAGCAGAGGGATCTCAATTTTGAGGCAGCGTAGATGGCTTGAGTTGCTGAAGGATTACGACATCACCATTCTGTATCATCCGAGCAAGGCAAATGTGGTCGCAGATCCTTTAAGCAGGAAAGCAGAGAGTATCGGTAGTTTGGCATTCATTCCACCAGAGGAGAGGCCACTAGCTTTGGACATTCAGTCCTTGACTAATAGACCGTGAGGTTGGATATTTCAGAGCCCAGCCGAGTCCTTGCGTGTGTTGTTGCTCAGTCTTCATTATTGGGGCAGATCAAGGCTCGGCAGTTCGATGATCCGTATCTGGCAGTTCTTAGAGAGACGATGCTGCAGGGTGGTGCCAAGGAGGTTTCTATTGGAGAGAATGGTGCTCTACGACTCCAGGGTCGCCTATGCATTCCTAACGTTGATGTTTTGAGGGAGAGGATTCTAGAGGAGGCACACAGTTCGCGGTATTCTATTCATCCAGGTGCTAGGAAGATATATTGTGACCTAAGACAACATTATTGGTGGTGGCAAATGAAGAAAGACATAGTTGAGTACTTGGCTAGGTGCTTGAATTGTCTGCAGGTTAAGTATGAGTGCCAGAGGCCAGGTGGCCTACTTCAGCAGATGCCTATACCGGAGTGGAAGTGGGAACGCATTACTATGGACTTCATTGTTGGGTTGCCGCGGACATTGCGGAAGTTTGATGCAGTTGGGTCATTATTGCAGGTTGAACTAGTCGGCACACTTCATTCCGATAGTGACTACTTATGCTTCAGAGAGGTTGGCTCAGATCTACATTCGGGAGATAGCTCGGTTGCACGGCGTGCCGGTTTCCATCATATCTGATAGAGGCCCTCAGTTCACTTCCCATTCTGGAGAGCCATACAGAGTGAGTTGGGGACCTAGGTAGAGCTCAATACAGCATTTCACCCGCAGACCGACAGGAAGTCGGAGTGGACAGTTCAGATTCTGTAGGACATGCTTAGAGCCTGTGTGATTGACTTTGGAGAGCAGTGAGATCAGTTCTTGCCTTTACCCGAGTTTGTTTACAACAACATCTATCAGTCCAGCATCGAGACGGCTCCATTTGAGGCTTTATACGGTCGGCGATATCGTTCTCCTATCGGGTGGTTTGAGCCTGGTGAGGCTAAGTTTTATGGTACGGATCTGGTGAGAGACGCCTTGGAGAAGGTAAAGTTGATTCAGGAGAGACTTCGCACAGCTCAGTCCAGAAAGAAGAGTTAAGTGGATCAGAAGGCGCGGGATGTATCATTCATTGTCGGCGAGAAGTTCTCTTGAAAGTCTCGCCGATGAAGGGTATTATGAGATTCGGGAAGAAGGGAAAGTTGAGCCCCAGGTTTATAGGCCCTTTTGAGGTGTTGAGGAGAGTTGGGGAGGTTGCCTATGAGCTTGATTTACCTCCCAGTTTATCGGGAGTCCATCCAGTTTTTCACGTATCTATGCTTCGGAGGTATCACGCTGACTTGTCTCATGTGTTAGACTTCTATACTCTTCAGCTAGATGAGAGCTTGGGCTACGAGGAAGAACCGGTTGCCAATATTCATAGACAGGATCACCAATTGAGATCCAAGAAGATTTCTGCAGTAAAGGTCCAGTGGAGGGGCCAACCAGTCAAGGAGGCGACCTGGGAGTCTGAGGAGGACATCCGGAGCAGATATCCGCACTTATTCAGCACTTTAGGTAAGAATCTAAACTCATTTGAGGACGAATGTTTGTTCAAAAGGTGGAGAATGTAATGACCCAACTGACCGTTTTGTTTTCTAGAACCTCGTTCCCCTAAATAAGACTTCCCGTACTTGCTTTTACTGATTTATGACTTGTGGTGATGGTTGGTTCGGGATTTGGAAGAGTTTGAGTTAAAATCGGAGTACTTGGTTCCTTAAGGTGGGCTTAAAAGGCCAAGTTTGACTTCGGTCAAAATTTTGAGCAAGCGACCTCGGAATCCGGATTTAAGGGTTCCAACAGGGTCGTATGTTGATTTCGGACTTTGGCGTATGCCCGGCTCGTATTTTGGATGACCCGAGAGCGTTTTGGCGCCTAATAGTGAAAGTTGATTCCTTAAGGATTTCTAAGTTCTTAATTATTTGGTTTGGAGTGGGTTTTTGTATTATCGAGGTCCGAACGGAATTCTGAGACGTTACGTATACTCATTTAAGACTTGCACATAAAATTTGGTGTCAATCCGAGTAGTATAAGTGTGTTTCGTCGCATTGGATGTGAATTGAAGAACTTAAAGTTTATAAGTTTGATCCAATTGGTTTTAGGGGGTGATTCGTAAATTTAGCATTGTTTCGGGCGTTCTGAGGGTTCAAGCGAGTACGTTTTATGATTTCAAACTTTTCGATATGTTCGGGCGGGGCCCCGAGTGTCAATCGGACGAGGCTCGAGTTGAGTCAGAAAACTTGGGAAAGAGCTGAAGCTCCAGTTTGCTGTCATAACCGCATATGTGGTTGAACAGCCGTAGGTGCGAGACCGCAGAAGTGGTCCACCCATCGCAGATGCGGCCCAAGGGGGAGCCCAGAAGCGGCAGAAGCTGCTCCTTTTTCGCAGGAGCGGGACCGCAGAAGCAGCCCCAGACCGCAGATGTGTCCCCAAGCCAGCCCAAGCAAAGTCCGCAGATGCGGACACTTCCTCGCAGAAGCGAGACCACATATGCGGTCCCCTAACCGCAGGTGCGGAAATCGCTGAAGGCAGTACCTTCATTTAATATGGGAGTGTGTCATTTTCGACACATTCCACTCATTTTTTGGGCGATTTGGGAGCTTCCAAGAGGGGATTTAAACCTAGCAATTGTGAGGTGAGTTACTCCTACTTAATGTGAGTTTAATACTTGGTTTTTGGGTAGATTAACACCTAAAGATTTGTAAAAATCATGGGGTTAGAGTAAAACCTAGGGTTTTGATAAAAACAAGATTTTACCACGAAGTTATGTAATGAAGCAAAAATCATATATTCTTAATCCTTAGGCTATGGGTAACAACTTCCCTCGAGAATTTCCGGAATCCGGGCACCTGGGCCCGGGGATGGATTTTAGGAAACTTGTGCTTAGGGTTGGGAATTTATTTTTAATAGTTAGAATATGAACTCTTGAGCTTGTATTGACTAGTTCTTACCCCGTTTGATTAGTTTTGGATCGTTCGGCTCCCAATTGAGGGTTTGAGCGCGTTCTTGAAATTGGAAGTAAGCTTTGGAGCAAGCTGAGTCTCCTTTCTAACCTCATAAGAGGGAAATAAACCCCTAAGTGAATTAAATAAGTGTATGTGATTGTCTGTGGGGGCTACGTATGTATGTGGTGATGAGAGTTCATGCGTAGCTACTATTATGCTAATTGTCAACTGTTTTAAATATAAGTTAAGGGAAATGTTGGGAACGTTTAATTCAATAATTGAAAACTCGCTAGTTGATAGGATTGGCTTGCCTAACCACTGTGTTGGAAGCCATCACGACCTAGGTCGTGACAATATACATGTCACATATAATAAAGATTTTAGAAAGAAAGGAAACAAGATTCAAAACTAACCCACAACTTGATTGTGGAGCATATTCAAAATTTTGTCTGCATTGTATTGATAAGAAATAGAGATTTTGGTTCATTAGTAAGAAAGAGAGAAATTGGGTTTGAAAACCTTTGGAAAAGGAAAAGAATTGATTTTTTTTTGGGGGGGGGGGGGGGAGGTTATAAAAAAAAAGGGGAGAGATTTCGGGTGATTATTAAGAAAGAGAGGAAAAAAAAAGACAGAATCTTAAATGTAGGGGGAGTTATTGGAAATGGGGGATGGGTGTCGTGTAACTGACAGGCTAAAATTAAGGGATCTTGAATTTCTTTTTCTTTTTAATGGTTTTGTATATAATTTGTAAATATAAATATATAAAATAATTAATAAAGAACCTAAATAAAGGTGGTGAATAAATTTTTAATATAGTATAGGTAGGTAAAAGTCCCTATTGTATTGACTAAAAAGAGTAAAAAGTGAATTCCATCACCAACAAAGCCCAATTTGGAAGTAGTCTCAACTCTATAACAAGTTTTTACAAGTATTTCAATGTGTATTTTGTTGGTTGGTTTATTCTTTGGATTACACATTGTGATTTGCGTTCATAACATATCTCCCTTCTTCCTTCTTGCTAGATATGGAACAGGCGTTAATTGTCTCACCAAGTCCATTGGGCCTTGTACTCTAATTTAGTTTTCAGTCCGTCTCTGCTTTATCACATGCATATTTGCTGAAACTTTTTTTTTTTGGTAGGAAAGATAAGTAATATATATTAAAATATGCGTACAGGGTTTTGATGCTCATGCATCATATTACAAGTGCTAGTGTTAGCTATACTATTAGATATACTATCCGTACAGGCGTAACTATGTGAGGTATCGCCTCTAGTAATGTCACACTGACGATCCTCCAAAGTAGTATGGACTGCATTTTTACTACTAAAGCTCTCAAAGTAAATAATAGCAGTCTCCTTAGGTACATGATTAGTAACAAAAAATCTATTGCTGTCTTGATCATCCAGCTGCTGTACTGTTGTAGGTGGAACCATGCACTGGAACGTAAATCCTCGCTGGTCTTCTAACAGTTGTTTCGTCACACAAAAAGGTGGTTCAGCAAAAATGCACAATGCAGCATTTGGTGGCATCCTACTTCCTAGTTTTGCAAGATTATCTGCTACACAATTCTGCTCTATGTACGCATAGGTGACTACTGCATCATGGAGTGTCCCCAGGAGGTACCTGCAATCCAAAATTAAGTTAGAATACCTCTAATTTTGGTTATCCAGAAGTGTAATTACCTCTTTTGCATCTATTTCCACTTGAAGTGGTAGCAGTCTTAGTTGTGCTACTAGACTTAAGCCTTTGATGAGTGCTTGTAATTCAGCAGATAGACAGTTCATATGAGGAATTGGGCCAGCGAATCCCACCATCTACTCGCCCTTGTGATTTCTAATAATCCCCCAATTCCATCTTTGTCTGTCGCTAAAGAAGTTGCCCCATCCGTATTTAGTTTGTAAAAATTTATTGCTGGAGGAATCCATCTTTGATGTACTGGAACTCTATTAGAAAGCATATATGTTGAGCCTACGAAGTAGTCATGTTCTATTGCTAGATTTAAAACATTAAAGGGATTAGGCTTTTGATCTTTATGCTCAAATATGTATTTATTACGAGTAGTCCAAAGGTGCCAAAGACTTGTAGCTAAAAAAGTCTTTGAGTTAACTTTATGCGGAAAAGTAATTCCTTTGTAGTTAATGAGCTTCTTAAACCAATGGATAGGGGCAGAATTTGGGGGTATATTTTTGATTATTTTTTGTAAATGAATGACATACCAGTAATGTTTTGCACAAGAGCAGTGGAGAAGAATATGACTTATCGATTCTTGGCTAGCTTGGCATTTTGAGCAGATGGAACTTATTGGAATGCCTATGTAATTTAGACATTGTAGAGTCGGTAGTCTATTATGGAGAACCAACCATAAGAAGCTTCTAATCTTTGGTTGCACAGGCAGTTTCCATATCCATTTGAAGTCATTGCAAGAGGCAGTTGAATAATTGCTATGTCACAACCCAATTCCATAACAGGTCATGATGGCGCCCGACGCCGATGCCAGGCAAGCCAACACGGAACATTTCTAACTTCTTATGTTAATTTTATCAGAAATTAAGGGAAGTAAATACTCCAATTTGGATTCAAAACCAAAAGTGATAGATAATGTAAGTAACATAATTATACAACCCAAAACGTAAGTCTACCAATGTGTGTGTGCCAAGACCTGGTGTCACAAGTATGGGCATCTAGTAGAATATACAAAAGAATATCTCTATCCTACTGTCTGAGATAAAGAAAAACATCACAAGTAAAGGAAGACTCCATCTGGCAGCTGAGCGGCATAGGAAGGAAGCAGCTCACCGTGGAAGTCCCTGCCACAAGCTCAAGGGCGCGCACCGGACTGGTAACCAGATGTATCTGCCTCAGATCCTATGATGTGTCATGTAAATTACATCTTGTTGATGACAATCGATGAGTTTGAACTTTTTATTCTCTGTTTTAAGGGCTTGGACCCCTGCACTTGCGAAAAGCTATTGAGCATCAGCAAAATATCTGTAGCTAGAAAGCAATTTTTTGGTCCTTGTTTGATGTTTTCAGCTTTATACCAGTTCTGAGCCATTGTATTACTTCCTTAGTTCCATCAGTTGTAGCTAATGTGGCACTTATTCAGCTTGTTTCTGGGAGCTGGGACAGGAAGGAAAGTGGAAAGTTTATGTATCTGTGATCTGTATTAGCGGTCTTATGCTGAATGCAAATAAGTTTCATTTTGACAGGAAGATGGGGGTGAGCGGTGGCAGATCTGAGTAGAGTCAAAGGGTACCGAATCCCCTTTGTCGAGAAATTACACTGTGCAAATGGGGTAAAAATGATTTTTCTTGGTTATCTGTTAGCCGTTGCATCCCCTTTAAATGAAGAAAAATTCAAGTATAACAGTAAATGGGGGTTCAAAAGTTGCTTTAGGTCATATGCTTTAAATCCCAACTGCGACATCCTAGAATTTTTTGGAATCCCCTTGTATAAATTTTTGGTTATCACAACCGGTAGCAGTTAACTAAGTTCCCTTGGATGAAATGATGCTTGTTAGAACTAGGAGGAACATTTTGACCGTCTCCAACTTAATTTGTGATTACGGGTTATGTATGAATGCATATATTATAGGACTTCATTTTCCATTAGAGGATATATTCTTGGTATAAGTAGAAAGGAGCTGGCAGTGGTGTATGATACACATATATTCATAAAAGTTAGTGTATGTCCCTTATATATTGGAGCTATCTTTGATTCTATGAGTACTCCATTACCTGAACTAAATTATCTTACATCTTGGAGGATTATTTACACGAGGATATGACATAACGAGGTGATACGGTTATACAGTTCTTGTGATAAAATGTCATTCGTTTGGATAGATTAAAGCTATTCATGTAAAAAGTGTGTAATCTCATTTGTATATATACTTGTGGTATGCCAATACAAACAGAGGAGCATACCAAGTCATATGTATACTGAGTTTGAAGAAAGAAGAGTTGACTAATTTTTTTTTCCTATTCCAATTATAGTTTGGTGCCTTTTCTCTATAGGTTCACCTTTTGGAGAATCCCCTTTATTCATTTTTAAAAAAGTACACTAGTTAGTTTCTGTTCATTTTATTAAGGTCGCATCTTTTATTAAATTATTAAAATGATTTTTGTAGGGTTTGGGGCCTTATTCAACAAGCATAAAGAAAGTTGAGAAGGAAATCAAGGAAATGGAAAACATGATAAATGATTTATGTGGTATGTATTTGTATATCTTAGTTTTGTTCTTTGTTGTTGAAATAATGGTACCTCTAATTGCATAATACTGCTCATTTGCCTCGAATTTGGTCTTCATTGTTTGGGGGCTAGCAAGAAAGAATAGAAAAAAAGAGAACTTTTCTTATCCCTTATTTCTGAAATTTAATTCGATTATGTTAAAAGGTGTGATGAGTTTTCCTACTTTTTCTTTTGCATTGTTCCTATAAATGTATGGTGAATTCTAATTTAGAATATCTGCAGGTATTAAGGAATCTGATACTGGGTTAGCTGCACCAAGTCAATGGGATCTTGTTTCTGATAAACAGATGATGCAGGAGGAGCAACCTCTTCAGGTTTGGTTTTCTGAAAATGAAAAGTGCATAAATCTTGTTAGTCAGATACGCTAAAGCTTTAACTAAATCTTTGGAGCAGGTGGCGAGGTGTACAAAGATAATTAGTCCCAACACTGAAGATGCAAAATATGTTATAAACATCAAGCAAATCGCAAAGGTCTGTTATCTTATTTTTTTTAAATATTATATTGGCTGTATTACCTTCATTTCTAACTGTAATTTAATTTGTGTTGGTGTTTGGAGGCAGTTTGTCTAAGAAGCTCTTTGCAAACTGATCGTGAGATATAGAACTCTGCTTAAGCTGTAGTTAGCAGCAAAACATAAATAAGAAGTTTGATGCTTCATGATTGGATATCTATCAGTCATCTTCCTATTCGTCTTAAATATTACACTGAATTTATTAACAGGATATTTTCCCTTGTTATTGTCTTTAGCCTGAAGGCTTTGTGCTCTGTAGTTTCCTTTATTTTTTTTGAGTATGTGACGTATTGCCATGAGAGAAGTCTTATAGTACTGTTGGTTGGATCTATTTTTGCAATGGATCGTAATTACCTCATTTAAATGTGCTCATTTCGTAACTGCAGTTTGTTGTTGGATTGGGTGATAAAGTTTCACCAACTGATATAGAAGAAGGCGTGCGAGTCGGGTATTCCTTCTGCCTCTTCTTCTTCTTCTTCTTTGCCTAGTGTAGATGTTCTTTAGCTCTTAGGTGGAACAAAGAACTTTAGGGGGAATATCTGTAGCTGAAACTTGGGCTTTTGTGTGACTGGTGCCTTGATAGTGGTGGTGGAGAAACTCTTTTGAGGACTGTGACTGAGGAGGCGGAGGAGGAGAAAAAGCCGCCGTAAAGATGAGGTTACAACTACTACCGGTGGTGGCGCTGCCGCTACTCATCGGCATTCTGTTTTATGGTCCCAGCTCTGTATAGATTGAGGTTCACCAGCAGTAAATGCAGAATTAAACAAAGAGACTAAGAAAAGAAAATACTTTGATTATGGAAAAGAAGATATGAAAACAACCTAATCCATAAATTACTCTTGTCGCATTATCTCTGTTTCTTCCTTGTTCCTATATCATTCCTCTCCACTGATTTGTACGACAAATTAAGTTATGCAATTTTACTATGTTTAACAGAATGGAGTTTCTGTTGCAATTTTCAACATTATTTTTAATTTAAGTGGCTCAGATAAGGCAAGTTGTTCAAGACTTATGGATGACATCACGGTAAGAAAACTTCGTCTAACTCTTTCAAAAGTAAATTCCTTGGTTGATATTGTTCACTATAATATTTGCATTATATTTCCATCTAGTATCTTGTCGCCGCCGCCACCACCATTTGTATCATGAACTTAGCCTTCAGGTCTCACAAATAAATTAGTTGCTAGCTTTGAGATTGTTGGTGCCCAAATTCTCTCTTTTGGTCTGTACTTGTGTACTTTATAGTTTATTTTTATACAAAAATGTAATTATAGTTTATCTTCTTTTGTAGGATGATCATGAGTAAACCAACATGCTGGCAATATGGTCCATCAATGCACAAGTTACTGGAAGAAAATTTGCTTTTAAGGTTGTTATTAGAATAGAAATTATGACTCTTGAGATGTTCTTGTTCTTTTTGTAAGTAAAAACATATATGTTTTAGTGGTATTTAGTTTTTGAAAGTATGTAAAATACTTAGTGCTTCAGTTGCATTGAAAATAATGTAAATTGTGTATGTAGCAACTACATATTTATTGTTGAAATTGTGTATGTAGCAACTACATATTTATTGTTGCTAGCTGTATAGAAAATATAATATTATTGGCAAAAAGTAATTTTGTGGCCACAACAATACTTGTTGCTAAAAGCCTTTCTAACAGAATATTAACTACCCTCCCGCCATTTTTTTTGCCACAAGTAATGTTATTGTGAAAAAATAATAATTTATCGCAACAATAATTGTTGTCGCTAAATATTTTCATAAGCCACAATTGTGTGACCAAAATATAATTAATGGCAACAACATTTTTTGTTGCGTTAAGACAAGATTTTGCAACAATGTCTTTTGTTGTTGCAAAAACTTTTCCCATCAGCATTCATTGCAACGGCATGCAACAACTTTCTTGTTGTTGCCAAAAGTACTTTTCGCAACAATATTCAATATATGGCAACAAAAAAAATTATTGCAAATTCCATACTTTCTTGTAGTGCCAATGCCATGCGTAGCCCCTTTCTAAGGAGTGATTACCGGATATTGTACTAATGTGATCCTATAGGCTAATCAACCTAGGACCCATCTCTCCCAAATCCTCTTTACTTGAAAACTTTACTTTCCTTTTTTATGCACACAACTTGTTTAAATTCTTGTCTTATTATTTGAGTTATACAATACCCAACATGCTTTATTTGCAATTATCTGCTTCAACTATTTATTTGTTAATGGACTAATTCGTAAGTATAAGTTCAGTTGGGACCCACAGTTGTGGACAGAGAGGGGTGCCTAACATCTTCCCCTCAAGGTTATTTCGAGCCCTTACCCTAATCTCTGGTAATGCAAACTAGTCTGAGAGTTAATCGCTGTAGGCGCCTTAACGCACAATAATCCGTTAGGTGGCGACTCTTCAAATACCCAATTCCCAAAACGAAATGAGTTATTCCCCCTATGAATGTCGAAACCCGGACTTCCCCGTCAAAAAGGGAAAAAAGGGGGCGCGACAAACAGTAGAATATAATTTTTCTATAATTTTACTACAACTTTACTACAATTTCTGCAGTATAATGTATGTCATGTCTTCTTCTTCTTCTTCTTCTTCTTCTTCTTCTTCTTCTTCTTCTTCTTCTTCTTCTTCTTCGAGTTTCAATCTGAAATTCAGCCAAAATCAAGTCTAATCTTCACCAGAACACCCTCAAAATTGAGATATAAACTCCAAATCATATTTCCAATTGTTTGCAACAACACCCAATACAAACAAATAATGGTTTTTGAAAACCCAATTCGAATTCAAAGCTTCAATGCTCTTTAATGGTTGTCAATGGTGGAATTGGTGCTCTCTTTTCCTTTGCTTTACATTACTGAAATTAGGGATTGAGAGATTGAGAGACGTAGAGAGAATTCCCAATTCTTTGCAACAACACCCAATTCAAGCAAATAATATTTTTTGAAAATCCAAATTCGAATTCAAAGCTTCAAAACTTTTTAATGGTTGTCAATGGTGGAATTGCTGCTCTCTTGTGCAACATACGTGGGGAGGGGGGTGGGATGTGGAGAGAGAAATGTGTTGGGGGGGGGAGTGGAAGATATAGAGTGATTTTAGGACACTAATTATTATCATTAATTCCCTTAAAATATACATAAATGGTAATTGGGTATATAAAATGTAATTATAGTAAAACTTGAGTAAGGAGTGTAATATAATTTCATATAGTGTATAGGAATGTAAAAATCTCTTTTTCTTGTTTGAATTGGGTTGTTAAGAGTATTTGGGTTAAGTTGGGCATGACGTCATGTAGCCACTTTTAAGTATGATATTTCGAATATATCCACAATTTACAATGTATTTAAAGATTAGCCAATTTCACTCAAACTTCAGGACACGACGTCCTAGAATTTAAACCTCAAAATTCAAACTTCAGGACATCGTGTCCTAAAGTTCTAAAATTATGTACAGAAGTTCGAATCTTATGTCCTGAATTTTAAATTAGTAGTTCAGAAATTCAGGACACTTAGTCCTGAATTTCAAATTAGCAGCTCAAAAATTCAGGACACTGAATTTCCAAATTCAGGATACTTAGTGTTGAAGTTTGGGTGAATTAGTTAATCTTTAAATACATAGTAAATTGTTGATATATTTTAAATAGCGGGCTTAAAAGTGACTATTGTTGCACTTTGCCCCTAGAAGATCAACGTGTAGGCTGAGTAGCTTATGTTTTTGTTGTTCTTTGGGCCCTGGTCCTAATCCGTTACCGTGAACAAAAAAGAGAAATTTTCACAAACCACTATTGTTTAGTGGTTATTAGCTAGTTGTAGCTATCATTTACTATATTACTTTCTATAGCTATGTTTTCAGTTTTGCTAGAGTGTATTCGATGTATTTAAGCTAATGTATTTATGAATACAGTAGCAATACTCAGCGTGAAACAGGGGAATACAGCTAGGCAATTATTGTATTCGACTGTATTCACAATATGTATTTGTAAATACAGTAACGTAAATAGCGTAAATCGTGGTCTATTCAGTTGTTTTTAAAAGGAAAACTAAATGAATTAACAGAAATAGACTCCTAATATAAGTCAACAAACTCAATTATAAATCTAAATACATAAATACATCTGAATATATAAATTATATTAATTAAAAAAACATATGAATACATTCATGGAATATAGCGAGACAGTGAATACAATGAAATACATGAAATATCGCGAGATACAGTAAAATACAATAGAAAAAAAAGACAATGAATACAATGAGATACACAGAATACAGCGAGATACGTTGAAATACAATGGAAAAAAAGTAACAGACTCTTCAAGTTGCTCAGCCCCAAAACTCCGTCGTCTTTATTTAAGAATGACCCTAATGTCGACTCGTCGATAGCAGATTTCGGACCTTCATTGTCAGCCCCAATTTACCCTAGTAACCAAAAGGGAAGAAGGGTACAACATTTTGTAGTCTACAAGAATAGTAAGAGGCCATAAGCGGAAAATCTATCAAACGCCTCTGAGTTTGTCTTTCACAGTACCCGTGGTTTCCATTGGGGCAAATTATTCATGAAAAATGAAAAAAGGGAATGTTGCAAACAATCGTTGTTTTAATGGTTGTTGAGTCAATCCATGTTTTAATGGTTGCGTAGAAGCTTATATACTCTCGTTCGGGTCATCATCACCAGGCCTAATAGGTGGATCAACATCAAAATTTGGTACAAATGGCGACTCCGGTACCGCAGTTTTATCTGTCGGTACGGTGATTTGTGGCGTTGGTTGAGAGAGAGAGGGTGGAGAAAAATCTGAAAGAATGAGAGAGAAAAATAATACAAAGCATATTTTATGGCTTAAGGGTAGGAGGTGACCATAAATAGATATTTGGCTATTAAAAACAAAAGGTAGCTATGGAATATAATTTTTTAAAAGGGTATTTATTTAAAATAAATAAGATATCAACCTTTGCTACAGGAGGTAAAAATTCCAAGAAAAAACTTATTATTATCAGAGAATAAAGGATTGCTGCACCTATTTTCAAGAATTTCTTTTTATAATCTGGCGCCAAAAATTTGACCTTTGATTATTTGTGTATTTTGAGCAATACACATATAGTTCAATTGACAAATGATAGTTTTGCGATTTTACTATTATGGTGGACTTGAAGCTTCTTGGTAATTAATCAGGGTTGGCATACAATAATTTAGTTTCCAAACTCGAAAAAATGGCAGGTTTGGAATTTTAGAGCCCGTTTGGATATAAGATTTTTTTTACTTTTTTCGAAAATTACACTTTTTTAAAATCAGTGTTTGATCATAAAAATTCTAATTTTCACTTAAAGATGAGTTCTAGAATTTTTCGAAAATTTGAAAAACTCCAAAAAGCCGTTTTTCAAAATTTTCACTCAGATCACTCAAAAAAATTCACAAAAATAACCCAAAATTATATTTATATCCAAATACAACTCTAATTTTCAGTTACCATTTTCACTTGAAAAAAAAAATATACTTTTTTGGAATTTTACAATTCTTATGTCCAAACGCCCACTTAAGCATACCTATAGAAAATCTGGTGGTCGATAGAAGTCAATGTCAACGCACATGTTGCTGACTATGTTTTGGTGTGTAGATTACGAGTGTATTCATTAAGTGTATATTAGAGAGCTGTGGCCTGTAAGCTTTCCTTACATGGCTACCTACAAAATTCTGATAGTAATTCTCATCCTCGTGCTGTTATGTCACTTCTCGCGTGCGGACTTGGCTGAAATCTCGAAGAAACAAAATCTAACAGATTACCAACAGTTATTCTCGGCAAATAGATTGTTCAAAATGCAAATTTTCAGTCCCGGCAAGTCAAGAAAGCGTTACTTAGGCATATTTGCTCGGCCAAGTCTTGATATGTACTCCCACGTTATCCAAGAGGGAGATGAAAAGGCTGTGTGGATAGCTAACAGAGACGATCCTATAACTGATACATCTGCAAGTCTTATGATCGATCGTGATGGCAGATTAATGATTTCTCATAGTGAAGGAAAGGTCATTTTGCTTAGTGCCACTCCAACAGCAGCAACTAACTTAACTGCTATACTACTAGATAATGGTAATTTTGTGCTGAGAGAACTGAATTCCAATGGCTCCGTTCATCGAACACTATGGCAAAGCTTTGATTATCCAACCGATACACTTTTGCCTGGAATGAAGCTAGGGATTAACTTGAGAACTGGACATAACTGGTCATTGACTTCATGGGCAACCGATCAAGCACCTGCCTCAGGGTCTTTTACCTTTGGTCTTGACCCTAATGGTACAAATCAGCTCATAATCTCGTGGATGGGCAAGGTCTATTGGAAGAGTGGGCCTTTGCCTAACGGCCATTTTGGTTTTAAATATGTCTCAAATGAGGATGAGAAATATTTCACGTATACTGCTTATTCTGTTTATGGAAGGTACACGGTTAGTCCATCTGGATCAATTCAGGCTGGTTTTGAAAGAAATAAAGTGTTTGGTATTTGTATCGATGGGATTCCTGATGCTGGCTGCGTAAAGCAGGTATTGCCCCAGTGCAGGACAGCTAAAAATTATTGGTTTGAGCTTAGACAAGTTTACATGTTTGGAGATAGCTTTAAAATTGAGGAAAATTATACCTTGAGCCTCTCTGATTGTAAGGCCAAGTGTGAGAACGATTGCTCGTGTGTTGCCTATACTTCAGTTGATAGTGACGAGGGGACTGGCTGCCAAATTTGGGGAAACAGTTCGAGTTTTGTGACAGCATCAAACAGTCTAGCCAGAGGTGTTTTCTTTCTTACAAGAAAAGGTAATTCTTGTTTCTTGAGACCAAATTTATTCAATAGACTAATAGACTTAGAAAAACTTGGTGATTCCTATCCTGCATCAAACATACATGATGCAACAATATTGCAACTCATATTAGGATTGCTTTATTCAGCTCAAGATAAATCGTTTTATAAGGGAACCACATTAATATCACCAATCATCATTGTCTCATTTGCTCGTCATTCCAAAATTTACTAACACTAGAACCAAGCTATTTTGTTCAGATCATGATGCTGCAGGATTTAATTTCCAGGATAATAGATTCCATCTTCAGTTCAAACATGGCTCGTGCAAATGAACAACCACACCTTACAAAATCTTGATTTTGAGTTTTGAGGCTATTGGAAATTTGGATTTTCTAGAGTACCAACCTTTATGATAGCATCATAGTATGTTCGAAGAAAAATTCTGTTGAATGTGTACAATTTTTTGACAGATGAGAAGCGAAAATGGTGGATATGGCTGACAATAGCAGCGCCCATAATGGTATTGGTTTTCGCTTTCTCCTTATGCTATCTGAAACAAAAAAAACTCATAGCAAGAGGTGAGCAATACATTCACCCTAGCACTAGTCCACGATTACACTTTATTATCTCTAATAAAATCTTCAACTTTTGCAATGGGCAACTAGGCAAAGCCAGAGAAGTGGAGAAAGTGTTATACGAGCTAGCAGGTCCTAACGCCATTCCTGGCCAGTACAACGACAAGAAGTTGAGGCATGATATACAAATTTTCAGCCTTGAAACTATACATGTTGCCACAAACAATTTTTCGTCTGATAATAAGTTAGGCGAGGGCGGCTATGGACCCGTTTATAAGGTAAGAACTAAGAAGTTAAGAAGCTTTTTGGCTTAAGCTGATTTGTTAGATTTGCTAATTAGTAGCCAAAATTACAGGGGATGTTAGTAGATGAGCAAGAGGTAGCCATAAAGAGACTTTCAACAAGTTCAGGGCAAGGATTGGTTGAGTTCCAAAATGAGATTAAGCTGATTGCTAAACTCCAGCACACTAATCTTGTTAGGCTTTTAGGATGTTGTGTTGAAGGGGAAGAGAAGATATTAGTTTATGAATACATGATGAACAAAAGCTTAGACTTGTTCCTATTTGGTATGGATTTCCTATTTCATGCCTTATTTGCTTAATAAATCTTAAGTATTTCATTACGTTTCAATAATTTTGTATCAACAGATGCTAGCAGAAGAGATACACTAAAGTGGAATACCCGTTTGAACATTATTGAAGGAGTTGCTCAAGGAATACTTTATCTCCATGAGTATTCAAGGCTGAGGGTGATTCACAGAGATCTAAAAGCCAGCAATATTTTACTTGATGACAATATGAACCCCAAAATCTCAGATTTTGGTTTAGCCAGGATATTTGGAAAGCAAGAATTTGAAGCAAACACGGAGCGAATTGTTGGTACCTAGTAAGTCCGTAATACTAGATGGTATAATTATCTAACTATGGAGATTCATTGTCTCGCATTGCTTTCTTTTCAGTGGCTATATGTCTCCGGAATATGCCATGAATGGCATTGTATCAATGAAGACAGACGTATTCAGTTTTGGAGTGCTAGTACTCGAGATTTTGAATGGCAAAAGAAACAACAGCTGCTATCACTTGGAACGCCCACTAAACCTCATAGGATATGTAAGTTTCTCTCATTAAAAATCAATAATGTAGCATGATCCAGAGATAGATGGAGGGTACTCAATTGAGAAATCACTAAACTTTCAACGGATTTTAAAACTCAAAACCCATAAAGCGTACAATGACTCCAGAGTTAAAAACTTAAAATGTACAATTTGTCAAGTTTACATTCTGGATCCGCCTCTGGCATGATCCAGAATGTAAACTTGATAAGTTAAACAAGCCTTGGCGTAACTGGTAAAGTTGTTGTCATGTGATCAGGAGGTCACAGGTTGAGACGTGGAAACAGCCTCTTGTAGAAATACAGGGTAAGGTTGTGTACAATAGACCCTTATGGTCCGGCCCTTCCTCGAAACCCGCGGATATAGATTTTGTTAAAACTCAAAACCCATAATTCCAGAGTACAATGACTCCAATTGTCAAGTTTACATTCTGGATCCACCTCTGGCATGGAAACTTGATAGTTTGCTATATCAAATTTTGTCTCTGTGAAAAGCAGGCAGAGTATTTGAAGAACTAACTGATCCAATGTTGTCGAATGAATCAACACCAACAAACGAGGTAATGAGATGCATTCATGTCGGATTACTGTGTGTTCAAGCCAATCCTATGGACAGGCCATCCATGTCAAATGTGGTTATGATGCTCACAAGTGATAGCTCGCAACTACCCATTCCCAAGCAACCAGCATTCTTCATTGAGACGCCTAGAGCAGAGACTGATATAAGCGAACAACTTGTAAATTGTTCCACAAATGGGTTAACAATTTCAGATATGATTGCTAGATGATTAATTTTATCCCTCAAAATTGTCAATTTTATCAAGATTGAACTTGTTAGATTCGTTGCTTGCTGCATGAGGGGATGATGATTTGATTTTGCTTGTTTACTCCTTTTTCTTTTCTCCTTCCACACAATTAGCTAATATTGTTTAGGCTATACTTTAATTGCGGGTAACGGGGTATGTGTCTGCATTAAGTATGAACCATTAACAAAAGAGAGAGTAAGGTTGTTGGTAGAGGCGGATCCGGAATTTGAACTCTATTGGTATAATATGTGAGTTTTTTAGCATTGAACCTATTATACTTTTAAAGTTATGGGTTCATAACTACTAGTTGTTGCAATATTAATGAATTTTTACACATAAATTATGTTCCACATCAGAAGTATTGTTGGGGTTGTTTTTTTACTGGAGTGTTGAATTTTTTTATTTTTTACCCGTAAGCAACTTTATTCATGTTAGGGGTGGAAGCGGAAGTTGTTCATCCACACCCACTTTGTCGGAGAATAATACTGTATGTAGGTCAAATTTTTTTATACATATATACTCCCTCCGTTTCAATTTATGTGAACTCATTTGACTGGGTACAGAGTTTAAGAAAAGAGAGAAGACTTTTGAACTTGTGGTGTAAAATGAAGCACATATATTTTGTGTGGCTATAAATCATTGCATAAAGGTAAATTGTTTCCAAAAAGGGAAAGAGGTCATTCTTTTTGGCATGGACTAAAAAGGAAATAGGTTCATATAAATTGAACCGGGGATTATTAGATATTTAATCGTCTTGGCTAGTTCGCATTTTTCTTTATTTTTTTGGTGCATACAAATGCTGCTTTTGGACACAATGGTTTAGGGCCAGGGTGATCGAAAAACGGGCTGATAAAAGCAACCCACTAGACTATTACTAACTGCTAACCTTTGATTGGTCCACGTGGCATATGGTGGGCTCCCCAGGAAAGAGGTGGTTGGCCGTTTCCTATTGTAGGCCTCTCCCAACCAAAACCAACATAACAACATTGTTGGCAAATAAAAGAAAAAACATTTTGCATGTCTTACATTTTCAAGATTCAAGGCCGTGCACTCTTCCTCCTTTCTTTAGCTACCAAACAAAATATGCAGTGCTGGAGTTGGTCATTTTTTATAGCAGAGATACTAAGCATGTCAATTTTTATTGCACAAACATTTAAGCAACTCATTTTTTATAACAGCCCCATGTATTGATGTTCAGGTAGGATTATTGAATAGATATTAACAAAAAGGTAATAAGGAATTTTCACTGGGGAATGAAGGGGGAATGGAGTTTCTAGCAAGCAGTTGGGGTAAAGAATTTGTGGCAGGTGGATTTGGAGGAATAGCTGGTGTCATTTCTGGTTATCCACTCGACAGCATTAGAGTTCGACAGCAGAATTCTAAGAGCGGTTCTGCTTTTAGAGTTTTTCGCAATGTTATCGCGACAGAAGGTCCCCTGTCTCTCTACAGGGGAATGGCTGCTCCTCTTGCCTCCGTCCTATTTCAGGTCATTCTTCTTCCTTCTTTTGATAGTCTTTTTACGCGAAATTTGCCACACTTGAAGATAGAATTCTTGAATGATATGGTTGTCAGTACAAATATTATTTTTATTGTATTTTTGTGCCTGAAGGGGAGTCCTGGTGTAACTGGTAAAGCTGCTGCCATGTGAGGAGGTCACGGGTTCGAGATGTGGAAACAGCCTCTTGCAGAAATGCATGGTAAGGCTGCGTATAAAAGACCCTTGTGGTCCGGCCCTTCCCCGGACCCCGCGCTCTATGCGAGCTTAGTGCATCGGGCTGCCAACCCACTCCATCTCTTCATTGTGCAAGAGGGAATTTGATTTTGAACTTGAATTTGGCTTTATTCTTACAATTTGAAAATATTGCTCTCCTCCCTGGTGCAGAATGCCATGGTATTTCAGATCTACGCAACACTATCACGGGCATTCGACAGAGATATCCCAGCCAGCAACCCACCCTCGTACAAAGGTGTTGCTTTAGGTGGCACTGTGGCCGGAGCAATACAAAGCCTAATCATCAGCCCTGTGGAATTGGTGAAAATCCAACTTCAATTGCAAAGCAAAACCAATCAGTACAACAATCAAGCAGCTAGTCTCAAGGGTCCAATAGATGTGACAAGAAGAATATTCAGACATGAAGGTTGGAGGGGGATATACCGCGGGTTAACAATTACTGTCGTCAGAGATGCACACTCTCACGGTCTGTATTTCTGGGTGTACGAGTATACTAAAGAGCAACTTCACCCTGGTTGTCGCAAGAACGGTCAAGAGAGCTTTCAAACAATGCTCATAGCTGGTGGTCTAGCAGGAGCAGTTAGCTGGATAAGCTGCTATCCACTAGATGTTGTTAAGACCAGACTCCAAGCTCAGTCACACTCTAAATCTGCAAAATATCACGGTATTGTCGATTGCTTCAGGCGAAGTGTGAGATTAGAGGGACATGCTGTTCTCTGGCGAGGCGTGGGAACTACAGTTGGCAGAGCATTTTTAGTGAATGGGGCTATTTTTACTGTCTATGAAACTGCCCTGAGGTGCCTTTTTAACAACAATAACAATAATCATGCAAATGTTTAAATCTGAAAATGCATTATAAAACAGTATTGAAGAACTGCATTATAAAACAGTATTGCCTTTTCATCAACTCTTTGGTTGGCATTACTTCACTAGAAAACACAGGATCCTAAGTAGGGCTGTCATAGCATGATCTTTCACTACACAAAGCAATAATCATGTAAACAAATGAATGTGATAGTCACAGTCATGTCAAATCACAAACGCCTGAAGTACAAGCATATATGCCTGAAGTTCAATCTCAAATATCGCATGGCCAACAACAAGTTGCAGTTGAAGCTGTTAGAGATACTACTGATGCAGATGATAGAGCAGTTGTCACGTGAAGGCTCATTGCCCAGTATACGGAGGAATCATCATGTATAGCTCGCGTAGGAGTCCTAGTATGAGTTCCACAAATATTCTAGAAGCCAACTCCTATTAACCTTCCTGTGTATATCTAAAGACACAATTGCACATCTAGAGTAGGTATCTGGAGCTACAATATGGTGTTTGATACCCAAATGTATTTAATCTCAACCATGTACAGTCAGTAACAAATAGTGCAGTGAGAGGTGTTATTGATCTTGTGAGATACAAGTTTGAACATGTTATGGATTGCTCGAAAACAAGCACTTCAAATGATTTAACGAACTTGTTTTTAATCCTTTGCCGAGTTAGTAAATGAATGCCATTCTACAACTTCAGATATTTAGTTAGGCTTTGACAAGTTAAACTTGCAAAAATTTATGAACTTGGGCTATGGGTCCTGAAATCGGCTATCTGTGCACTTGCCCCAATTAGCTAGCCCAACAAAAGGTGATACACTATCTCCTAATGAAGACTATTGCTTGTATCCTTCATCTGGATTTTACCTTATCAAGATGTTCATCCTTTACATCTTTCATGTCTTCCTCCCCATTATCCTCATTCCAGAGGATCAGCAACTTAGTTCATTTTATATCATCTGATTTGAGTGCAAATGAAGATTCAGAAATCTTAGATAAGTAGTAAACTAGACAATCAAATGGATATCAACTTCCTATTTACTCTCCCAAATTTAGTTGCGCAAAACAAGCTAGGAAACACATAGTATTAATTAAAGGGGTTTTGACACAGTTACCCACAAAAACAAAACTATTTACCCTTGTCTACCCATAAACTAATTACATTTCCTAGCCATGGTAGGTTTTGTGGGGAATTTTTTCTTTATTCTCCAATTCTTTTTTTATTTCTATGCTTCTTTTCTTTTCTTTTTTCTTTTTTTTTTCTTTTCTCCTTTTCTTTTTTCTCGTTTTCTTCTTATTTTTTTTCTTTTTTCCTATTCTAATTTTATTTAATTTCTTTTTTTTATTCTTTTTCTCTTCATAATCTAATTTCATTTACTATTTTAACTATTTTTTATTATTCTTTTTTTTTATATTATTATTAAAGAAAAATCAAATTGTGTACCAATTAAATGTAGCTAATACAACCAAAAAAATATTAACTAAGATATGATACCAGTATAGTATATAGTTATACTAACAAGGTATACAATTGTACGCAAAGAGTTAAAAAAAAAGTTTAATTAATTATTAAATTGAAATAATATCAGTTGTCAATAAAAATTTCAAAAAATTCTAAAAGGATCTAATGTTAAGAGTATACCGTTACATTATATAGCATACTATAATATATATAGCTATACTGCAAACACAATTAGCTATATATATATATATATATATATATATATATATATATATATATATTTGCATTTTCAATTTGCCTCTCACGCTGGGTAAAAGCTTAAAGCAAATTAAAAGGGAAAAGACAAGTGAATTTACGGGTAATAAGTATACTATTATACAATAGTATAATAGTATATTGCATATTATTACAATATACTATAACAATATATAGTATACTATAATAGTATACTGTAGCAGTATAACTATATACTCCTATAGTATATTGTATACTGTAGCGGTATATTGTTAGGTAACTGTGTTTGCAGTATAGCTATATACTCCTACAGCATATTGTATACCGTAGCGGTATACTGTAGCTGTGTTCTTCTTCGATTTTCAACTGAAAATTTCATTCTCAATCACCTCAAATCCGCTCCAAATGCTATCAAATTTCAGTATGAACTTCCAAAAGATACTATAAGCAATATTTAACAGCACCCACTTTGAATCAAACAAGAAATCTTCAAAAATAAAATTGAGCTTCAAGCCCAACAATGGTGGATATTCAAATACACACAAAAATTTAGATCTGGGAATCTTACTCGAAGATACTATAAGCAATATTTTATAGTACCATATCGAATCAAACAATAAATCTTCAAAAAAAAACTATTTTCTTCCTTAAAACTTTACGATAACATATAAATTGAAAGTAAATACTATTGGAAAAAGAGATAGAGACAGAGAGGGGTTGAGAGTGGGCGAGAAGTTGAACTAATGTTTTCGGAATGGGGTTTTGACACAGTTGGGGAGTTGAGCAAAGAATTGGAGGAAGGTAAATGAGGAGGAAGAAGAAGAGGAACATAATAAAGGCGGGTAAATAGTTTGGGGAGCATGGGTAGGAGTAGTAAATAGTTTGGGCCTGAGCATTAAAGGGTAAATAGTTTGGAATTAATGGGTATAAAGTAAAATTTTCTCTTAATTAAAATCTGATTCAAAGATGAGACATAGTTTGTGTCACGCCCCAAAACCGTGGGGCGCGACCGGCGCTCGACCGGGTAGCCCCAGTCAAGCGGACCTGGGTGCCTTTCCTATCCCACGTGCTACCCCGTGTTTTCATTACTCATTAATCAAAGGGAATAACCATTTATAATTAAAACACCTTTTTACGAATTATACACAACATACATGGTTACTTAGTGTGGTTTACAAGTTACTGCCCACATACAAAATACATAAGTACATAACCCACGTTTCCTGTCTACGGAGCCTCTAAGGATACAAAAGAGTTTTATAATACTTGTCGGTAACAAGGCTCCGGCTATACCTTACACAAATACCAAAAATAAGACTCCGGGAAGAAATGCGGCATGAGCCACGCAGGGCCCCGAGAGGAAAGGGGCTCACCAATTCAGCTGACGGGAAGTGAAGGAGTGCTACTGTCGGTGGTCTGGAGTACCTGCTATGGATCCACCTACAATCATAACACGAATGTAGCGCCCCCGGCAAAAAGGACGTCAGTACATTTGAATTGTACTGGTATGTATGAACAAACTTTACCCCAAGTAGAATCAATCAATACACAGATAACAAACAGTAATAGAATCAACAATCAAATGCACATGAAAGGAACAACCAAAGCCAAACAAGTTTCACAATCTCTCATTTTCCCCTTTCAACATTATTTCATCACATCAATGATTTCACAACTTTCTCATATTTTCATTTCAATAGTGATTATGATCACTTTCCACCCTTATTACCTCGGCCACCCTTATCACCACAACCCACACCTTATTACTTCGTGTTTCGGCGCGCAACCCGATCCCACCGAACAATCACATTTCACACAACAACAACAACAAATCACATTTCACACGACAACAACAACAAATCACAAAGAATTTTCATAACCATCAATACCATTTCCATCATATACAACAGCCCGCATACAATTTAAGTCACAACGATAATTGCCCACGACAAGTCACATATGATATTACCACAGTTGTTTCAATTGCATCAATTACGATTTCTTTCCATCATTTGTTACACAGCTTTTACCACAGAAACACATTCACACACACACTTGGTTTGTTGCCATTTACTTACACCATTATATCGGGAGACTTAACCAACAACGTTCAAGGTATCACATACCAAATACTCGTACACCAAACAAGGTGACTTTACAAAGGTCAACGTTAGCCATACATACCTGGAATCGAATTTCCCTTTTTACTTCTACTTCGGCTCACCAACAGCCTAGTACCGACAATCTAGTTCACAAGTTAACACGTATATCTTAGAATTGAAGTTCACAATTACTACCCGAACTTTATTTAGGTTATCAACCGCCCCTTTTGCAAATTTATACTCCTACCCAATTCTTTTTACTAGATTTTAGGTATTAAAGAACATGCATGTATGTTTTCAACTTTTATTTTCAAGAATCAATGCATGAGAATCCCCTTTTTGTTTAAATCAGAAAACCAATGAAAAAGGGCTGGCTGCAAGAACGGAGACGAAGACAATTGCTTGAAATTTTCCGGCCCGGGTGACTTTGAAGAATCAAATTGATGAAGGTAGGACTTTCTCTCTCAAGAACTCTCTCTCCCCTCTCTCTAGTTTGTTCAGAAAATATGTTAAAATGAGGGGTTAGGGTGTTTTATTGAAGAAGGGGTCGGGTTTAAAATTTGGAAAAATAGGAGCCCCGAGTCAGGTATGCGATCGCATTTGCGATCGCAAAGAAGAAATGCGGCCCGCAGAATGGACCGGAAAAGTGCTCCAAGAATCTGATCCTACCGTCTGAGTTTGCGGCAGAAATGCAGTCCGCATACACATTCTGCGGTGCATAATGCACCGCATAACTGTCCTTTGAAAAATTCCAAGATGATTACGCGACAACTATGCGGTCCGCATATCAGTTATGCTATCGCATAATGTACCGCATTTTGACCTCAAATTTGACTAACACACTGACTCACTTTGGGATAGAAATGCGGTCCGCATACTTGATTTGCGACCGCACTCTGAACCGCATAATAGCACTTTTCTGGAAAACTTTGATTCTTGATTTTTAAATGCTTAGATTAGTACAAAGGGTCCGACTACTAGGTTTTGAGTATAAATTTTCACGGGACCTTACAGTTTGATCTAGAATTTCAAAGATGTTTTTTGTGTCAATGATCAACTCACCTCAAGTGAAGGCTGGCCTCGTCAACAAGCACCTGTGGGTTGTGGGGTCACTAGAAAACAATGTATGGGCATATGATTGGTCGTTTCTTACATTAGCCAGCTCCCAACAAAATCGCAATTAAGGTATGATTATTGAATAGATATAAGAAAAGATAATAAGGCAGAGAGTTGAAGTAGAAGATAGGTACTCTTGATTGGGGAATGCAGGGGGCATGGATTTTTGGCCAGAGTTTCTTACAAGCAGTTGGGAAAAAGAATTTGTGGCAGGTGGATCTGTACAAAGATTAAGAATGAGAAAGAGTTTGGGAAAATAAGAGCAGATGCAACTTCTGCTATTCTTATTCTGGTTTTTATATAGATTTTGTACATCTTTGAAGATAAATATAAAATTTTGAGATCCTTATCTAATACCCAGTGTTGTGAATAGCGTGAAGCGAGAAGCGAAGCGCCCACTTTTTTGAAGTGAAGCGAAATTTAAAAAAAAACTAAGAATTTGGGCAGAATTTTTCTGAAAAAAATTCGCCAACGTTTCGGCGCTTTTTGAACGTTTAGAAAGAAAAAGAAAAAGAAAAGGAAGAAGAAAAAGAAAAAGAAGAATGAAATAAAAAGTGCAAAAGCAAAACATACCTATTGAAACTTGAAAGCTGTTGTTGAAATGTTGAAGAAGAAGAAGAAGAACCCTAGTTTGCTTGAACAAATCGCTGCTTGAAGCGAGGAAGAAATCGTTGGTTTTAGTGAGGAAGAAATCGCTGGTTTAGAACCCTAGTTTGCTGCTGAAGAAGTCGAAGAAGTGTCTAAAATAGAAGTCAGCGATTTGGGTCTTTTAATTGAAAACAGATGTTGGGTCTTTTAATTCAAAAAGCGATCGCTTCTTCCGCTCCGCTCCGCTCCGCTTCACCGCTTCTCGCTTTTTAGAGAGAAGCGGTCGCTTATGTGTACCTGAGCCGCTTTTAATTGGAGTAACGACCAGCCCCTCGCTCTGCTTCGCTTCTCGCTTAAAGCAAGGAAGCGGGCGCTTTTCTCATCACTGCTAATACCTATTCTAAAGGAAGAGTAATCATTTTGTTGCAATGGATAAGCTACAACAATAGAGTTCTAGATAGACTACAATGTGAATTCAAAACAGATGATACACTCTAATAGCCCCCTGCAAGATCATGTGTGGGATTGAACCATGCACTCTAATAATTTGGAGGAGTAGCTGGTGTCATTTCTGGTTATCACTTGATAGCATCAGAGTTCGACAGCGAACTCTAAGAGTGGTTCCTCTTTCAGCGTTTTCCGCCATGTTGTCGCCACAAAAGGTCCCCTGTATCTCTACAGGGGAATGGCTACTCCGCTACCCTCCGTCGCCTTTCAGGTCATTCTTCTTCCTCCTTTTGGTACTCATTTTACACGTATTTTGTTACAGAATACGGATATGATTTTCAGTATCATATCAAACGCGACGAATTATGAGGTTGATCATGAGCAGAAATGAGGATGTTAAGGTGGATGTGCGGGCACACTGGGATGGATAAGATTAGGAATGATGATATTCGGGAGAAGGTGCACGTAGCTCCAATTGATGACAAGATGCGGGAAGCAAGACTCAAATGGTTCAGGCATGTTCAGAGGAGAAGCCCAGATGCTCCGGTAAGGAGGTGTGAGCGGCTAGTTGTGGAGGGAACGAGAAGAGGTAGAGGGCGGCCTAAGAAATATTGGGGAGAGGTGATCAGACATGATATGGCAAGCCTTCAGATTTCCGAGGACATAACACTTGATAGGAAGTTGTGGAGGTCGAGCATTAAGGTTTTAGGTTAGGAGGTAGTTGAGTCTTGCCTTACTAATACCTCTGAGACTAGTCTGGTAGGATTTTTGTCTAAGATAGCTAGTGTCAATGCTGTATTTTCAGTGCAGGACCTATTTACTACCTATCGGTTTTGCTTTGCATCTTTCTTCCGGATTTCATGTTGTTCCTATTTTTCTTATGATTTTCTTATGATTTATGTGATGATACTAACATTGTCTACCTTTGTCTTTTTGTTCTCTTGAGCCGAGGGTCTTTCGGAAACAGCCTCTCTATCCCTTCGGGGTAGGGGTAAGGTCTGCGTACTCACTACCCTCCGCAGACCCCACTAATGGGATTTCACTGGGTTGTTGTTGTTGTCGTCGTCACTTAACAATGTAAGAGAGACCTGACTGCACCCTGCACGGAAATTATATCATAAATAATTTGCATATCCTAGTAAAAGACATTTCTTGATACGTCAATTTTGAGTATTTCCATAATCGTTTCGGCAAATTTCCGGTCATCTACTTCCTAGCAAGTGACTACCAGTTCGTGTCTTGCACGCTGTCTCAGTCAGCAACTTTTTCGTGCCGACTCAGACACATCTTTAAAAGTCAAAAAAAATTCATTTAAAATTTCTATTTATTTGAGAAAAAATTGGAGAATGAAAAATGCAGTTCATATAAAACTTATCTTAGTTTAAACCTACTCTCAAATTTAAGGGACCTTTTATGTCATTTTCTAATGCTTCTCATGTAGGAATTATTTTGCGTGATAATGCGCAAAATATGAGTGGTTTTATTGGTATAAAACAAACAAAAGTGAATATACTGAGTCATTTCTATAACTTTATTGAGCATTTCATATGCTCCGGGCATTTTCGCAGAGGACATACTAATCCATACATCAGCAGAACAATCAAACAACTAGTCTCAGGGGTCCAATAGATGTCACAAGAAGAAGAATCAAACAGGAAGGTTGGAGGGGAATCTACCGGGGATTAACCATTACTGTCCTCAGAGATTCTCGCTCTCATGGTCTGTATTATTGGATATACGAGTATACGAAGGAGCAACTTCAACCTGGCTGTCGCAAGAACTGCCAAGAGAGCTTTCAAACAACGCTCATAGCAGGTGGTCTTGCAGGAGCTATTAGCTGGATAAGCTGCTATCCCCTAGATGTTGTTAAGACCAGACTCCAAGCTCAATCACACGCAAAATATAGTGGTATTGTTGATTGCTTCAGGCGAGTGTTAAAGAAGAGGGACACGGTGTGCTCTACCGAGGTTTGGGAACGACTGTTGGCAGAGCATTCCTAGTGTATGGGGGCTATATTCACTGCCTATGAAACTGCTCTGAAGTACCTTTTCAACAAGGGTGACAATAATCATGCAAACGCTCAATCTGGAAAGGCATTATGAAACAGGAGTAAAGAACTGCTCTTTAAAGTGCATCAACTCTTTTGGTTGGCATAACTTAGAGCTTTCAAACACTGATCATTCACTATAATAGCAATTATTTAGCCAAATGACAGAATTGATTGGATTTGATCATCATGCTGTTTCTAAATTCACTACTACACAGCCGTAAACATGTAAACAACAACTAAACCAAATTAATGAACATGCCTCCACAATGTAGTAGTCACAGTCATTTCATTTCAAGTCAATTACTATCAATGTTGCCATTCTCATTTTGTATCACAAGCATGTAAACAAGGGCAAGACATGCTATGCTCAACTCATCATCATGTTATTGCAAAAGTAAACCAAGAAAGATAACACTGCTCACAAATACAGAACTGCAAAATACATAATACTATGATAAAACAACAGACAATAGAACAAGCTAACCTATGGTCTCATCAATAAGTCTCTTCTGCTCTAACAAATCGCTCGACCCTATTCTCATTCAGATTCAAACCACCCATTGCTTCCTCCAAACCACTGCTCGCCGCAGCCAAAATATGAGGATCATTATAGTTCCTAACAGCCTGCACAATCGCCCTAACTTTCTTATAAGGATCCGAGCAGTTAAATATATCCGGTCCCAAAAACACGCCATCACAACCCAGCTGCATCATGAGCGCAGCATCTGCTGGGGTCACAATACCACCAGCCGCAAAATGTACCACCGGAAGTCTACCCATCTGCTTCGTTTGTGCGACAATATCATAAGGCGCGGAGATCTTTTTCGAAAAAGTGAAAACTTCATCTTCGTCCATGTTTGATAGAACTCTAATATCTCCCATCACTTTCCTCACATTGCGAACTGTCTCCACAATATTACCTGTACCTAATAGATCCCCCTGGGTCCTAATCATCGCAGCACCTTCACGGACTCTTCTTAAGGCTTCCCCGAGATCTCGACATCCACAGACGAATGAGGCACGGAAATTGTGTTTGTTGATGAAATGATCTTCGTCGGCTAAGGCTAAAACCTCGCTCTCGTCTACATAGTCTGCTCCGATAGCTTCAAGGATCTGGGCTTCGACAAAATGCCCGACTCGGGCTTTTGCCATTACGGGAATTGAGACGGCCTGTTTGATCTCTTTGATTAGAGATGGGTCGGCCATGCGCGAGATTCCGGGTCCTTTAGGTTCTGATACTACGAGGCAGCAGGCGCCGGCCGATTCGGCGATCTTCGCTTGGTCGACGGTGGTGACCTCAGCAATGGCTCCTCCGCGAAGCATTTGGGCAAGCCCGACTTTGATTGAGAACGGATTCTTCTTGGTGTCGGTAATGGCGCTGCCACTGTACACTGTGACGGCACCGTCTTCTTCCATTTGCAAGGTGTTTGTGAAAATGTCTGAACGAAAACTGGGTGATAATATCTCAAAACAACAAAGCTTCGACCGCCGAGATTTGAATCTGTTCGTGGAGAAATTATGGCGGAGAAAGATATAAAAGGGAGAAGAGAAGTAAAGACGGGAATGGGGCGGTGCGATTTAGTTTATTCGAGAAACTTCGAGGAGGTCTCTGTACGTGTTTTGGTGGAAAATGTAGAAACTTCCGATGGTTTCGATTCCAGGGGATCAAATCTAGGCTGCTTTATTTATTTTGGTACTTGCCTTGAGGATTTAAAGGCTGTAAATAATATGTCGCTAGAGCAGAAAAAAGTGACATAAGAAAAAGGACAGAAGAAAATAACAAAATAACTACATATAAAGTAAAGTAGATCAATGTATCTTATGATGAGCTAGAATTAAAGGATTGTCAAGATTCCTAGTTATAGTTTATGACTGCCAACAATTAAATCCGAGAACCAGTAACTTATCTTTGTTGGAATTACTTAGGGAAATTACGAGCTATGTCACTCTATAAATTTTCCTAACAAAAAATGACCCAAAACAAAATATCTACTAAAAAAGGCCCAAATATTATTTTTGGCCCAAATAGTTTCAAATAATGTCAGTTTCTTTTTGTATCCGTTATTATACAAAACCGAGTTCTCTCTCTTTCTCTATATCTCTCACTCTCTCTCTCTCTCTCTCGCTCTTTCTGCGATTTTTTCCTAAATTCAACCAAAATTGATGAAATTGACGACAAAACAAGATACATTTTCGGTTATTTTCGTCTGATTCCAGGTATTTTGGAGTAGAAAACCTCTTATTTTGTATATTTTTCTGATTGCATGTGTTTTTGTAGAATCGATGTTGCTTTTTTTAGGCTTTTGCGACTGATTTTGTAAGTTTTTATCGAGTTTTTGTATTAATTTCTTCACAAATTTCTGTAACCTTTTGTTCGTATATTTTTAAAAAAAAAAAATTTGTCATTGAACCTAGTTTCAATTTTGAAACAGAGCAATATGAGAAGACAAACTCATTCGATGAGTTCATCACCTTATTCAAAGTCCGTTTCAATAGAGAAATCGAGCAACATCAGAAGAGAAACTAAGTCGAAGAGTTTATCTCCTCATTCAACCCCGGTTTTAGTTGAGAAATCGATTGATGAACAAAATATGCGAAGTCAAAATCGTTCCGACAGTGTTAAAGTGTTAGAATCTCGAAAGGATATTGTTGGAAAATCTGAGAAAAAGAAGAGCAAGAGAAAAAGTGTCGTGGAGGACGAAGTGAATTTGGGTGTCAAACCAAAAAAAAACAAAGTTCATAAGGCAGAAAAAGTTAAAATTCCTGACAAATTTTGTAAGGTATATACAATTTCAGTTATACTTTTTTCTATTGTTGACTCTTCTTTTAAAATTTGAATTTAGTTTGTATTTGTTTGTTTTTAATTCGTGTCATGTATTTGTAGCCTTGGAAGCTCTATATTCCAGTTGGTGAGCCGTTTCCTGTTACTCATTGGTCATCATACACTAATGTGGACATTGTATCGGTTTTACAATCAAAGTTGACTGATGTCCAGCTTCGGATGTTTAGGGAAAGCTATTTTGGCTATTTCCTTGATTTACCTCGAGTTGCTATCCAGGCACAACTTATTCGTTCTTTAATGTTTAGGGAGTTGGTTCAAGATAAGTGTGACCAATTTTATGTGAAATTGAATGACGAATGAATGTGTTTATGTTTTGGTCTTCGAAGAATTGGTATTGTAAGTGGTTTAAACTGTTGTGGTAATGAACCTGTTGTAGGGTAAACTTCAGTGGACCCAATAGGTTGTGGATATTTATTTTTCTGGTTTTGAAAGTGGTGTCAAAGAACTCACTTATTGATTGTTTTGAGAAAGAAGAAATGACAGTCCTGATGAAGACGCAGTTAAGATTGCAATCATTTATTTCATAAACACATTTCTTAAATGTCCACTCAAGCTCAGAAGACATTTATAAGTAAACGTGATTTCATCTTGTCGAGAGTGGTGAGTATGTGTTGTTTCCATAGGGTAAGATTGCGTTTCGAGCTTTAATGAAGTCGGTGGAGGGACAGGTTGAGGGGGAAGTCTGAATTTATAGGATTGATGGATTTCCTCTTGCACTACAGGTGTGGTTCTATGAATGTTGCACTGTTAGTTGATCAAAAATTTGTTGTTCGCGTTGGAGATCATACACCATGCATATTGAATTGGGAAATGACAGACAGACCAACCGCGTTGAAGACTTCTCTACTGGTTTCTTCAACAGCACAGGGAATAAGGTACAAATCTTTTTATGTCTTGATGGGATATACATTTATAATACACTATAATTCAATTATGATACATCAAACATACAGTTTTTATACATCTTTGATACATCTAAGGACTGAAAGCACTTTTGGTTACCCTTTGTAGTTTAAAAATATTTCTCCGACAATTGAAGAGCTCAGAAGATTTACTTTGCATGTTGAAGTTACCGATGAGTATCAGAAATATTTTTACATCACGTAACAGGGAAAAACTTCCTATTGATGATAGCGATGATTTTGTCTCGCCACCCCCGAAACACATTTAAGGAGCCTGTCCCACCAAAAAGGCGGCCAAAAAACCGTGCAGGCGTCCAACCTGTTTGATTATGACCGTGAGTTGCAGAAGTTGAAAGCTGATGTGAAGCAAGTATTATTGGTCTTTTTTATATATTTTTTTTGAAATTATTTTTCAAATTGTATATTCAAAGTCTATTATCTTTTTTATTTGTTTCATCTTGTAGCTCCATAAGCAGTTAAATTCCTTCATGGAATATTGTTTCTTGATAAATTCAAGGAGGTGTTTGAGTTGATAAAATTCCAAGGTATGTGTGTTTCTTTTCCGTTGTGCATTTCTTTTTTATTTTTTTCAGTTAACTTACTATATCCTTTTTAAAAAAAATAGCTTGGTGCAAGCGAAGTCAATTATGGTGCACATCCAGAGGAAGACCCAGTGGTCGTCAAGACAAATAATGTTTTGTGAGCAATATGGAGTTTTGGTGGCAATGAAGATGTTGAAATGGATGGTTGTCAGGTGTGTTTAGTTGTGTATTCTGTACTTTTCCCTTTTCTTTTCTTTGTTGTTTTTGATAATTCGATTCTTTTTTAAAAAAATTAGGTTGGTGGAAGTGAAGGCAAAGATGTTCACATTCTCAAAGAGATACTAATGTAGCAGATCAGTTAGGTGTCAATGCTATGGAAGGACCTTCTGGTGTGAAAAGTTGAACGTGTTTGTTGCTAAAAGTAACTTTCACACCAAGATGTAGCACATGCTGGCGGTATTGGTGAGATTGCAGATGCGGTGGCAGGGGAGACGAAGGAAGAATCTAAGAAACAAAAGGTTGCTGAATCCCAGACTGGTGATGTTTGTGCGACTGCAAGTGTTGATGCGGCGCCTGGGGAGACGGAGGAAGAATCTGATAAACAAAAGGTTCCTGAATCTCGGACTGGTGCTGTTTGTGCGACTGTAAGTGTTGATGACGCGGCAGGGGAGATGGTTCTGTACAATACTGAATTACTTCCTGAAGTATCGCCGCAAATGGAAAAAAAGAAAGAGATGTCCTGCAAAGGCCGTGCAGTCTCCGTTCATTACTGTGTTTGATTCAGGTTCTAGTACTGGTGTTGTTGCAGCGAAAGCAAAAAAGCAAATTTATGCTATTAAGCATCCTTTTCAAAGCAAAATCGGAATTGGTGTTAACAGCTCTTTGTTGAATGCTTTTGCTGCGTGGGTCAAAGAAGGGAAGTCCAGAAAGAAGTATGTTTTCCAACTTCTGATTTTTTTTCAGTTTTATAATTTTAATATATTATCACTTATAGAATTATTTTATATCAAATCACTTTACTCTTTTGTGTATATATGTTACCAGGAATGAAATTTACCCGAAGCATGTTAGTGAACTCAATCCTGCTTATGATCTTGGTATATTTCATGTTGAAGACAAAAAACTGGTTTTACACTTGGGCATATAATGGTCAGCCTTGGATGACTCGGTATGTAAGAATTTACTTTTGCAGTATTTTTTTTTTTAAATTTTAGGCCAGTTACACAATGAACACTCAGTCCTGTTAAGTTAGCAAGTGAGCATTCAATTTTCCTTTGTTTTCTGTGATTTTGGTTTGAAAAAACTGTAGCTGCTTAAAGCTTTTCGAGCGCGTTTAATGATTAAATTATTTGTTATGTTTTGTTTCAGCACATTGATGTTTTGTTCTATTATCTGAGGAAGAAGGGAGAGTATGACAAAGACCTACCTGTAACATTCACCAGCACAGATTGGTACTTCGACGAGAAAATTAATGAGTTTGTGGCAGGCGTTTATTGATACAGATGGAGACAGTGATGTGTGCAATCCGAAACATGTCATTGCAGAGTATATTCAGGGGTTTGTCTTGGATGCCAATGTTTCATGGTACACAGTCGAGCATGTCTTAATGCCAATTAATATTGCAGAACAATGGCATTGGATAATGGCTGTGATGTCCTTCAAGGGTAGGTGCATTTATGTGTATGACTCTATGCGCGGTGGAGCTGCTCATCAAGCCAAAGTTCATAAGGCCAATGTCCAAGTATTCTGTGTTGCTTGCCTCATTTTTTCGTAACACACGCATTTCTATTTAAACAAAAAAGATATCAATTGGCGCACTGGTGTCTACAAATCAAAAGACTTGATTACCCCATTTGATGTAAAATTGGTTGAAGGATTGCCTCAACAAGTCGAAGCGTATGAATTTCTTTCAACACAATCCGTTTTGCTTTTAGATTCTGCAGTTTGATAGTTGTCGTTCTTTTTATTTTTGCAATGATTGTGGTGTATTTGCGTCATCATTTGCCGAGTATTTCATTGAGGGCAAAGACGCCTCACTAAAAAATTCAATGCCTATGCACACCGGCGCAGATTTGGTGCTCTCTTGTGGGATTATGCTAGAAAGAAGATGGAACTGAAACGCGCAAAGTGATGATGAGATTATTGGTCGACAGAATAAGGCGGGGAAGCAGAAAGAAAGTAGTTTACTTTTGTCATTGTTGTAGGATGAACTCTATAATTTTGTTTTTTTGTATTCTGTTTGTTATGTTTTCATTATTAGAAGACGGATCGGATTTTTGTTTGTGTTTGAATTTTATGAATACTTTAAGAATCTCGTATGGCAAATGAAGAATGTTTGTTCTGTTATAAAGGTTTAATGGATTTTCAGTGCGATATTGGATTGTTGGCATTTAGTTATTTTTTGGGTGTTTTCCTCCCTTGATTTTGTGTTGTGAATTATAGATATGATAAATATACGGTAGTTTGTGATACCAGTGTCTCTTGGCAGATACACGCACTAGTACATACATGATACAGATATGATACACATATGCATACAGATATGTACACAAATGGTACACAGTTTTCAAATATGTATTGATGAAGCCACTTATATTTGCAACATTTCTAAAAACTATTTTGTGCATAGTTTTCTAGCTGCTAGACTGTTTTCCATTAGTTAGCTTTGTTACTACCAAATGCAGGGCATGAGTAAGAGCCTACTAAATGAAGCAGTACATAGTTGATAACAAGTGATGCATAGATGATATACAAATGTGTTGCACAAGCGTACATATATGATACAAATGTGGATACATAGCTTGATACAACCTTTCTTTTTAAATCGAACCAGATTATAATATAAACTTGCAACACCATTTTAAATGATAGGTCAAAATATTTATTTATATTCTAAAAATTCAAAATGACATTCTATAAATGATATAGTTCTTGATATATTGCATTCTTCTAAATGCTTCTATGATATTTCAATGTAAAGTTAAATATAACAAGTAATTCTAAATTTTGACATTATTTCATCCTTCTTTGGATTAATTTCTACAAGTTTTTTCTTGTTGTGACCTTCTTCTCCACACTGTCCACATTTAATCGACCTTTTTCAGTTCCCTTCAGATATGGCTTGCACCTCCCCTTCCTTGGCCTTCGCTATTGTTTAAGTCACATCTGGTGGGCAAGACTTTTTCATTTAGAACTTCTGGGCAGGAATTTTCCCATGTGCTTTTCATCAGGAAACCGGATAAAATTGTGGAATTTCATAGGTCCTTCATAGGGTACTTCGTGGTGTAGTACACGAGCAATACTCAAATGTGACTCAATGTGTTTGTATTTTAATTACTGCCCCAAGCATGTGCACATGGCACTCATCCCAACTGAAACCTTCTACAACTGAAGTTCGATGTTTTTAGGAAACACCACTTCCCTGCTTACCCTTGTCAGTACTGAATATAAGTAACTCGTCGAAGGGGTCACCTACAAAATTTATCAAACTATCATTAGTGGTGACAAAGCAGATGCCCTCAAAATACATATACTAGAGAGCCCTACAAAGTTAAAATAGCTTAATACAATGTACAAACCAAGCCAATATTTCAAGGAGTGGGGTTAGGCATAAATGCTACATTAAATTTGAAAGCCTTTGCTTTTGTGCAGGGTGGAACACTAGGTTTTACAGAATCACACAAAAGTGGTTCAAGATATAACAGATCGTAAATTCGAGCTGCATTACATATTCTATGCAACAAGTATCTAACAGATTCTGTTCATACTTCATCTTGATGTGACCAATTCAAGATTGTCCATCAGCATTGTATCATATTTTTTTCCAAGATCAGTGAATAGACTCTACTGCATTCTTTAGTTTGTAACATTCCATCGTTCCGATCAAATTGCCGTATGTTAGTCTTAGCAAAGGCAGTACTGGGAGTTCCCTAGCCAGCCTTGAGCGCTGCATTTGATCGACTCCGCAATTGTTTTGAAGTCATTGTCAATGTTCTGTTTGACAGTGGAATGTGCTCTCGACCATCTTTCATAGCCCAACATTCATTAAGTTAATCTTTGACCCTCTTATCAAATTTTCTCTACCTTCTGCCAATGTGGTAATCAAACTTCTCAACTGTGTATGCCTTTGGCCATAGGCAAAGAATATGTCTTTTGAGCAGCAAATGGTTTTTTTTGTAATTTTTTACATTATTCCATTAGATGCCATATGCAGACACAATTGAGGTACTTGTTGGATAACAATGTTTGCCGCTGCATTTTCAATGCCTTCATGCCTGTCCGCAGTCTAATGCAATTCCCTCCCTTTCCCCAAATGCATCCTTGAATCTCGCAAAAAAACCACTTCTCAGAAGCATTATTCTCTGAATCTACTATAAAGCATATGCGATGTGTAGGTTATACCTGCTGTGAACTTGTGTTGATGCTATCAATTAATGTTCCTCGTATTATGCCGATTTTAAGAAAAGTTCCATCTAACAACAACAACCGGTTTGCAATACTGCCATTCCTTTTATAGACGGATATAGTGCCAAGCCGAAAAGCATACATGAACAAGTTCTTCCTCTGTTTTTTCCAAATTTACCACCGACATAGGATTTGTAAGAACTAAGCATATAAAAGTAGCCTTGGCAGCTTTCATATGATTCGCTTGGGTTCCCTCTCAGTACTTGAACTGCATATTCTTTCGATCTCCATTGCTTGCATATATGTCATCTGAAAGACCATACTGCTTGTTCATGTCTCCAATTATGTCATAGGAGTTGTATATTTTTTGGGTCTTATATGTACTTTATCTATCAGAAGACTGCCTGATGAGTTTTTGCGTAGCTTGACGTTGTGCGTAAGATCTGTCTTTCAGGCGGGCATGAGTGCACTTTGCTTGAAATTTTTGACTTGAAAAACGTTTGCTTTTTTTTCAGGCCTCGAAGACTTAAAATACCAATCACAGTTGTTGTTGATGCGCATACTAGGCAGTACCTACGACAAGGAAATATAAACTTTCCACAATAAACAGAGCGACATGAAATACAATGAACTAGTGATACACAACTGCAATCAAACAATACTGATGAAAAAATAACAACGACTATACAGTACTAACGGTGACAAACCACAATTTAAAAGTTGTACAGCCACATACTTACAAAGCCAACAACTTATTTTCTTGCATAATTTATGCTTCTAACATCAACTACGATATACATTGAGATACATAATTATACAAATTAAAAATTTTCGATTTACCTGCTTTCACTTGATCTATGGCCCACCTTAACTGAAATTTTTTCCTTTAATGCCAAGTGCTTCATGACTTTTGATTATCGTTGCCTGTGTACTTTATAAATTGACCTATTTAAATACATCTGTGGTTGTTGAGGGTCAGTTATTATTGTATTTTCATCAGATCTGTATCATTCAGTCTTCTCCATCCCCAAACTCCGATCACTTTAATTGGTTAATATACCGCCATTGTATCTCTCCTACTAACAATCTCTCTCTTTTT
>NW_017675475.1:0-2924 GCF_001879085.1 Nicotiana attenuata | reverse complement strand
TGTCCGACCAAAGAGCAGCCTACGAATGAACAGGTTCGGGCGCGAACACGGTCTGCGGAATAGCCAGACTTTGGATGCCCTCATCCACAACTACCATCGGTACGGGGCGAGTACGATGTGTAGGCATGGTGACGAGTATCTATACATTGGTGTCTAGCATGACCGTGAGTCTTTATAATGTAATTTTCATGACTTGGTTGGGAACTCTGTGTTTATTGGAGGATTTCTATTTGTTGTGAATAACATGTGAACGGTAATATGATCACTTGATTCCTGGGAGCATTGGCTCGAATTGTGATACGAATATTGAAAGTATACGAAATGACTTGATTCTTTGGAGCGTTGGCTCAAAATAGTAAGGTGAATTAAAAGATAAGGAAAGTAAGAAAGAGAAAGCGTTGTTGATTATTCACTTGCCGGGATGTTTGGTTACAATTGTTGAATTCTTTCCCTTGCTGGGATGTTTGTCAAATATTTGCTTATTTTGTGCCCCTTGATTGTGACTGTTGTTTGGGGAGTCGGACTGTACCATGATATTGAGGATCGGGTTGCACGCCGCAACAATGATATTGAGGATCGGGTTGCACGCCGCAACAATTATTGAGGCTATGTGTTTACATTTGAGTATTGATTCCTTGTTCACTGTGAACCTAAGTTGCTTTAGTTGTTACTCTGGATTATTGTTATTATTGTAACTCCCCATAGCATGTTTCCCCTCCCATGTTGGTAATTGCTTTGTATTCGATTTCCGCTGTATATCTATAACTGCACAGGTTTATGTGGTGTCCAGTCTAGCCTCGTCACTACTTCGTCGGGGTTAGGCTAGACACTTACCAGCACATGGGGTCGGTTGTGCTGATGCTACACTTCTGTGCATTTTTGCACAGGTCCAGGTTTTGAGGAACAGCAGCAGCAGTAGTTCGGAAGCAGGCAATTCATATTCACGAGACTGAGGTAGCCTTGCAGGCGTCCGCAGACCCGGCGTCTCTTCTCATTGTTTTCTTTTAGACTGTTGCCTCATTGTTTTCGAGACTGACAGCTGTTATATTTCTTTCAGACCTTTGTATTTAGTTTATTCTTAGTGGTTCGTGAGTAATGTGACACCAAATCTTGGGTAGAGGTTGTTTTTGACTATTCCGCGTTTTAAATTCATCATTTTAAGACAGACTTCCGCTATTGTTCTTATTAGACTTTATGTTCTATATTGATGTTATAAACTTTTAAAGATAATTGCTAGTGATGGAAAGGAAATTAAGTTGGCTTGCCTAGCTATCCCGAGTAGGCGCCATCACGACTCTGATGGTGGGAAATCCGGGTCGTGACACAAAAGCAGAAGCATAAGCAGTTTTGACTTTTCTTCTTACCAAAAATGCCCTTAACAAAATATAGTATATACCAAAATAACCGGTAAACCTAATACTTAGGATATTAATGTATGAATATTTCTTCTTATTTTTAGGATAGCTTTCTAATATATAGTGACTTTAGACGTGAATGCTTTTATATTTGTTGAATGATTTTTAATATATTTAACTTATATTAAAAGAATTAAGTACTTTTTAATTTTATTTTCATATTTTACTTAAATAAAATGAAAAGATTTAATTATTGCATGTAATAACAAAGTTTTGAGATTATTTATTTAGTTATAATATTAAGTATAAAGTAAATCTATTCATGTCCTTATTCGTAATTTGATACTTAAAAACACTTTTTGAAAAGCTTGGCCAAACACAAATTATTGTTCAAAAGTGCTTTTCAGAGTAATTAACCAAACACAAATTGCTTCTCTCCAAAAATACTTCTTTCAAAAGCACTTTTAAAAAAAGCCTTTTTCAAAATAAGCTGATTTCTCCAGCTTGGCCAAACAGGCTATTAGTCATAATCATCAGGTTGGATTTTGCTAAGAGTCAGGAACACGGTAACTCATAACAAAACGCAGTGGTTGACTTTCCTTTTTTGTAGTACTTTTTCTACTTAGTACTAGGATTAATATATAGTGGAGAATGTTTTCACGACCCAATTCCCATACCCGGTCATGATGGCGCCTCTCGTGAAGACAAGGCCAGCCAACTAACTCAAATCCTTTCACTAACAATTATTAAACATAAATGAATAGAAGATACAACTTAATGACATTAGAAATTGTTAATTACTACCCGACCGGGGTGTCACAAGTCACGAGCATCTAAGGAAAACCTTAACACAACTACAGGCCAATAAATATATACAAGTAAAATTTTTGGAAAACAAAAGACAACATCCGGTGCCGCGAATGCTGGCGGTCACCTTGCTCAGCTACAATAACAATACCTTCAATCCGCTAATAACCCGCTACCGGGTGAACGATGCCTGAAACTGCACGCGAGGTGCAGGGACTAAAGTGAGTACTTCCAACTCAGTGAGTAATAAACATATATAATGTCTGAAAGTAAGAAATTCCAAAATATTACAATATAAAGCTATAATCAGCGATTCAGCACATAAAACGGTGGAACAACAACAATACCAGGACAAGTAAGAAAAATAGGTATAAATGCATGAATGCAATGCAATGCACATGACCGCTGCGGCGCGCAGCCCGATCCATTTGGGTACCCGCGCTCACTGTGGGGGTTCAGACTCCGGAGGGGCTCCTACAGCCCAAGTGCAATATCATCGTAGCATTCGCTGCGGCGTGCAGCCCGATCCACACTCAGTCCAGATATACATATGCATGCAAGCCACTCGGGCACAGTCAAATTGTTCATTTTTAGTTTCAATTATTAGGAATTATAGAGCTAAGTGTTTAAAACCTTAATTTATTTACTAAACATTTTGAGGCAGTGTCTAACTCAGGACTGATATCATGAAATATGCTAAGCATCATGGAAGCAGTGATAAGGATCCCTGAAGGATGCACATGATAGGCACAAAGCCCCAAA
>NW_017675474.1:64823-66408 GCF_001879085.1 Nicotiana attenuata | reverse complement strand
CGGAACACTCAAAACAACATCAAAATACCAAATCACCCTCGGATTAAAGCCTAAGGATTTCCAAACTTCCGAATTCCGCAAACGATGCCAAAACCTATCAAACCTCATCCGAATGACCTGAAATTTCGCGCACACATCACAAATGACACAACGGACCTACTCCAGTTTTCGGAATTCCATTCGACCCCGATATCAAGATTTCCACTGCCGACCGGAAAATGCCAAATTTCCAATTTCGCCAATTCAAGCCTAAATCTACCACGGACCTCCAAATTACATTCCGAACATGCTCCTAAGTCCAAAATCACCTAACAAAGCAATCTGGACCATCAGAATTCACATTCGAGACCTTCTACACATAAGTCAACATCCAGTTATTATATATATATAATTGTTGCGGCGTGCAACCCGATCCATATATAATATTGTTGCGGCATGCAACCCGGTTCATATATAATATTATTGCGGCGTGCAACCCGATCCATATATAATATTGTTGCGACATGCAACCCGATCATATATAATATTGTTGCAGCGTGCAACCCGATCCATATATAATATTTACAATTATAACAAGAGTCCCGACAAGGGATCAAAGGTCTACACTATCCTGGCAAGGGAAAAAGAAACAGCTATAACCAAACTTGTTACAACACTTATCTACCTCATCCATACCCAAACTTGTTACAACACCTAACTACCTCAGCTATACCCAAACTTGTTACAACACATAACTACCTCATATATACCCAAACTTTTTACAACACCTAACTACCTCGGCTATACCCAAACTTGTTACAACACCTAACTACCTCGGCTATACCCAAACATGTCCCAACATCTAACTACCTCTACTATAATCATAATCCTCACCTAACACAAAGAATCATCAACCTACGTATCGGTAATATCAATGAAGAACACAATATAAGGGAACCACAACTCAACAATAGCCCGGCAAGGGGGCAACATAATGATCTCTTCTCTTTCTCGCTTTTACTTCACAATTCATTTCATCACTCGGGCCACTGCTCTAGAGGTTCAATTATTATTTATGCTTTCACCATTCGTTATACAATTGGAGCCAACACTCCTCAACGTTCACAGGTCACAATTCTTTTCACAACTTTACCCAATAAACAGAAATATTCACAAAGGCATGAATAATACAACAAAATCATGGAAATCACAATACAAGACTCACGGTCATTCTCGACACCGACGTATAGATACTCGTCACCATGCCTATACATCGTACTCAACAAGAAACAAATAGCAAATAGGACGCAAGTCCTAATCCCTCAAGCTAAGGTTAGACCAATCACTTACTTTGATGCCTTGAACACAACTCAAGCCTCAACTATAGCTTTACCCCTTGATTCCACCGCCAATTCGCTCGTATCTAATCACAAATTACTTAATTACATTAATAAACACTAAATGAATCAACCCCGATGCATGAAAATGAGTTTTCCAAAGATTTACCCAAAAAGTCAAACGTCGCCCCCGGGCCCACGTGGTCAAAATCCGAGGTTCAAACCAAAACCCGGTTACCCATTCCCCCACGAACTCAAATATATAATTT
>NW_017675474.1:48309-61815 GCF_001879085.1 Nicotiana attenuata | reverse complement strand
GGTGGGTGATGAAAAAGTGGTCTCTCATGTGTGTAAGTCAATGAAGCAGCCCAACTGTACTGAAGTGTGCTCGTTCGTGGATCTTGTCACGGCAGTGATAATTGATGATAGTAGTGCAATGATCAATATGGAGGACCCTCTAGAGGCGGTATTGTTGAATCTTGATGTAAATGAGGATGAAGGCCGGGTGGAGTGTGTTAATGTTTTACATGGAATGGGCTCTTACTCTTATGATCCCTAGAAGCTCTCTTTGGATCTTGAGAATAGGAAGACTGCACCAACAAAGCACTCAATCGAGGAACCTCCCGTGTTGAAGTTGAAGTCGTTGCCTCCACACCTTAGGTACGAATTCTTAGGCCCTAGTTCAAATTTGCCAGTTATTCTATCCTTATGTCTTACTAACATGCAGGTAGATGCCACATTGGCGGTGCTCCAATAAACGGAAGAAGGCAATTGGAAGGACTTTAGCTGATATTCGGGGGATAAGCCCCGCCTTTTGTATGCACAAGATTATTCTTTAAGATGATGCAAAGCCCTCCTTGGAACATCAAAGGAGGTTGAACGAGGCAATGCAAGAAGTTGTGAAAAAGGAGGTGATCAAGTGGTTGGATGCCAGGGTTGTGTACCCCATCTCTGATAGTTCTTGGACTTCGCCGGTGCAATGTGTGCTAAAGAAGGGTGGTATGACTGTGGTTACCAATGTGCAAAATGAGTTAATTCCTACAAGAACAGTCACCGGTATGGAGGGTGTGTATGGATTACCGCAAGTTGAATAAAGTGACCCGCAAGGATCACTTTCCATTGCCTTTCCTTGACCAGATGCTAGACAGACTTGCTGGGCATGCCTTCTACTGTTTCTTGGATGGGTATTTTGGGTACAATCAAATTTTGATTGCTTCGGAAGATCAGTAGAAGACCACCTTCACTTGCCCATATGGTACCTTTGCCTTTTTCTACGATTTCATTTGGATTGTGTAATGCATTGGCTACATTCCAGTGGTGTATGATGGCCATATTCACCGACAAGGTGGAAGACATTTTGGAGGTGTTCATGGACGACTTCAGTGGTTTGGGTGAATCGTTTGATGAATGTTTGAAGAATCTTGATAGGGTGTTGGACCGGTGTGAAGAAACCAATCTTGTGCTCAGTTGGGAAAATGTCACTTCATGGTTAAGGAGGGCATAGTCCTAGGCCATAAAATCTCAATGCACGGTATAGAGGTGGACAAAGCAAAAATTAAAGTGATTTCAAGGCTCTCTCCTCCTACCTCAGTCAAGGAGGTTAGAAGTTTTCTTGGGCATGTCGGGTTCTACCAGAATTTTATCAAGGATTTTCTAAGATAGTGAATCCTTTGTGCAAGCTATGGAAAAGGATGCCATGTTCGTGTTCAATGAGGGTTGTATGCAAGATTTCGAACATCTCAAGCACAAGTTGACGACCACTCATATTATTACCGCACCCAATTGGAGCTTGCCTTTGAGCTCATGTGTGACGCGAGTGATGTTGCGGTTGGGGCGGTTTTGGGTCAAAGAGTGAATAAAATGTTTCACCTGGTGTATTTGGCGAGCAAGACAATGAATGATGATCAAGTGTAAAATAGCTTTTGGCTATTGTGTTCGCATTGGAAACGTTTTGGCCATATCTCATGGGCGCCAAGGTCATAGTTCATACCGATCATGCTGCACCCTGGTACTTGATGACGAAGAAGGATTCCAAAGCTAGGCTGATGCGATGGGTCTTGTTACTTCAAGAGTTTGATTTGGAGATTGTGTACCGGAAGGGTTCTGAGAACCAAGTGGAGGACCACTTGTCCCAATTGGAGGAGGAGAGGAGGCCTCGTGATGGCCTAGAGATCAATGATTCATTTCCCTTTGAGCAACTCTTTTCTGTGTCGGTGAATGGTATGCCATGGTTTTCAGATGTTTCTAATTTCCTTGTGACAGGTATAATCCCGTGTGATGTCTCTTCTAACCAATGTAAGAAGCTCAACGAGATAGTTTTTACTTCTATTAGGATGAGTCGTACTTGTTTAAGATCTGCATTGATGGGGTGATCTGGAGGTGTGTCCCGGAGGAGGATCAATTGAGTATCTTAGAGGCTTGTCATTTCCCTATGGTGGTAATCATGGTGGGGCGAGGAAAGCTTCAAAGGTTCTTAGTGGTGGGTTTTACTGGCCAACTTTGTACAAAGATGCAAGTGAACTTGTGAAGAGATGCGACGAATGTCAAAGAGCGGGTGGAATTTCGATGAAGGATGCATTGCCTCTCAATACTATTCTCGAATATGATACTTTTGATGTGTGGGGCATTGATTTCATGGGCCTGTTTGTTACTTCGGGTGGGAACACATACATTCTAGTGGCAGTTGACTATGTTTCAAAGTGGGTTCAGACTGTGGCTTTACCCAATAATGAGGCCCGGAGTGTTGTTGCGTTTCTCAAGAAGAGTATTTTTACTAGGTTTGGCACTCCTCGAGCAATGATAAGTGATGGGATGTCTCATTTTTGTAATAGAGCTTTTGACACTTTTCTTGCAAAGTATGGTCTCAATCACAAAGTTTCTACCCCTTATCATCCTCAGGCGAGTGGCCAAATTGAAGTCTCAAACAGGGAAATCAAGAGTATATTGTCAAAGACGGTCAATGCAAATAGGACCGATTGGTCAAAGAAATTGGATGATGCTCTATGGGCTTATAGGACTGCCTACAAGACTCTGATTAGTATGTCTCCATAGCGGTTGGTGTTTGGGAAAGCTTGCCATCTACCAGTTGAGTTAAAGCACAAGGCCATGTGGGCTTTGAGGAAGATGAATCTTGAATGGGATGTGGCAGCAAATCATCGTGTGGAGCAGCTTATTGAACTGGATGAATTCCGATTCGATGCCTACTCCAGCTCGTCCTTGTACAAGGACAAGATGAAGTACCTTCATGACAAGTATGCTGGTAGCAAGGAGTTCAATGTGAGTGATTTGGTTCTCTTGTTCAATTCTCGGTTATGTCTGTTTCTGGGAAAGCTTAAGTCAAAATGGAGTAGACCTTTTGAAGTGGTGCTTGTGACTCCGTTTGGTGCACTTGACTTGGAAAAACAAATGGAGAGATCTTCAGAGTTAATGGGCACAGAGTCAAGCACTATCTTGGCAAGATTGATGACAGCCATGTGGTGGCAATGATCCATCTAAAGTGATTTGATGGTAATCTGTGTCGTGCCGCGATGTTAAATCACGCGCTTCTTGGGAGGCAACCCATGTTTCTTTCTTTTTTGTTTTTCTTTGGTTTTCTTTTTAGTGTAGGATTTACTTTTGGACTAATTGGTTGTGAGATGAGTGTAGGGTTGTTTTGATACAGTGCAGGACCAAATTGGAAGAATGTTGCACTCTCTGAAGTTGGGCTCGCTGCCATAGTGCTTTTTTAGCGGCCGCAATGGCCTTGTTGCGAGGGAAAACTTTCATTGTGGCCCGCAGTGTTGAATGGTCAAATGTGGGGGTTCTCGGAAGTTGTCACCGCGGCCGCAATGCATTTTATGCGGTTCTGGGTGCCCTACTGTGGCCACGGAGCATTTTTTGCGGTCTGCAATGACTTCCTTCCAGTGCTCCTTGTGCTTAAGTTTCGCGGACCATGGTTCATTTTATGCGGTCCGCAGTGGGTAGGTATCGTGGGTCCCAGATCCTTTTTCTATAAATAGGACCTCAGGCCCTCATACACTTTTCGCTCAGTTGTCGCCTAAATAAAAAAAAGTACTGTTCATCCCTACCCTAAGTGCACGCAAACACTGTTTCTCGATCATCTGTGTTGCATCTCATCCCTGGTACTTCAAATTTTTCCCTAGTCTTTAATTTTGTTTTATTCTATTTTAATTTTTCAGTGCACTTCTTTTTCTTCCCTTTTCTTTCAATTTATAGCGTAGGGTTACATAATGTTGTTTAGATTAGGGTTATTTAGTTTAAAATGATGATTGACTACCTAGGGGGTTGATAATATGTGAATTTAGGCTAAAAATGAGAAAAATATTGAAACCCTAGGTTAGTGTTGTTGAGTTATGCTTACCACGATCGCGGTGGATTTTCCACGGTCCGTGGTGCCTCTCCGCGGCCGCAATGGTTCTTCCGCGGTCCGTTGTGGAAAACTTCCGAGGGGTTGTTTTGAAGACCGCGGCCGCAGTCATTTTTTTGCGGTCCGCGGTGTCTTACCGCAGCCGCACTTCATTTCTTGCGGTCTGCAGTGCCATGAATCAGAGAGTGGGTATTTTGAACTCCACTTCACTGAAGTTCGCGGTGCCATTTTGTGTGGTTCGCGGTTGTTCCTTTGCAGCCACACTGCTTTTTATGCGGTTCACAGTCAGCTGTTTTCAATCATATTCTTCACTATTTCTCCTGGTACAGTGATACTAACAAACACTAAATGAATTCACCTTGTAGACAATGGTTAAATCACGAGGCGATGGTGATAAACAAAAAGGAAAAGGAGAGACCTCTCGGGGTAGGGGACGAGGAATGTTAAAATTGACCCCCCAAGTCCAGAAAGCAATCGGGGACACCAGAAAGCAAATAAAGGTTGCAGATAGAGATGCTACCTATTTAGAGGGAAGTGAGTATGTGCCCTCCTGGGAGGCATCTGAGTCTGATTCAGTGCCGGAGTATGTCCCTGATTTCTCGGAGAGGTTGATAGTGAGAGATGAACCTACCCCTCAGGCTTCTCCTACTGCTCAAGCTTCAATTTTCTTCTGAGTCATCTGAGGGCTCAGGAGCGGTGATAATGCTTCTTCTACCTCACCTGCAGCTTCAACACCTGGTGAGGATCCTATAGAGGAATAAGAAGAAGAAGGGGGAGAACCCCAAACAGGGGGGGGGGGTAGAGAGAACTAGCGACCCGGAGGCCTGGAAAACGAGATTTGTTACTGAGACAGCATACCACAAGTTCCAGGAGTGGTGGCCTTGGAGGAAGTTGATTCTTGAGTGACAATTCATTGAGAGGGACCTTCTGCCTCACAACCCTAATGTGAAGAGGCAATTAAGAGAGCGATGGGGCTGGGAGTATTTTACAAGCAAGGTCTGGGATGCATATGAGCACTTAGTCAAGGAGTTTTATGCTAATTCCGCCCACATAAAAAGGGGCACTAAAGTGACAAAGGTACGGAACTTGAAGATTCAGTTCGATGGACAGTCCATCAATGACTACCTGGGCTTCGCTGAGGAATATGAGTCTATGTACTTGGAAAAGATAGCATTGGATGAGGCTGCCCTTCCGTGTTTAGCAGAGTACTTGGCACTCCCGGGCACCACTCCAGCATGGTTGACAGTAGGGTTCAGATTTTGAGGAACACCCTGAACTTCGAGGCAAAAAGGATAGGAGACCTTTTTATGCAGCAGGCTACACCCCACCACTCATGAGAACACCTTGCCGTTCTCCCGGGCAATTTTAGTGGCTTTAATTATGGCAGGGTACCCGATCAATGTTGGGAATATCATGTCTCGTATGATCACCAGGGTGGTCAATGAGAATGATAGATCATACATGTTCCCCAACTTCCTCACAATGTACTTCGAGGATCAGGATGCGGAGGGGAGGAGATTGGATTTGGAGGTGAAGCCAAAATGCCCTTTTTTTGGTATAGCCTAAAGGGCCCAGACAACCCCAAGCCCTCCGGATAAAAGCCCTCAGGACCCAAAGGAAAAGCCACTACTTCTACTAGCCAGTCTGAAGAGCCAGTAGTGGCAGTCCCTTCTTCTCAGCCACCCACAGCCACACCAGATACTGCCCCAGGACCATCCACTGCCACTGCTGCAGATATCCCTTCATCTTCAGCCTACCCATTGACTGCCCATTGTTTGAGCCAAACCCTTGCCATTATCAACAACTGGATGCTGGCAGCTACTTCTAAGTTGTTTGTGCTTACTAGCTTGGTGGTAGCCCAATTCGTACCCCCACAGCCACAGGTTCCAGAGTCAGTGGAGGAGAAGACAACCAATAATCAAGTCTTAAGTCAAAGTACACTTAGCATTTAGCCTAGACAAACATTCAGGGAAAGTTCTAGACTCAATGGCACGGGACTTGGACTTGCAATTCAAATTCTCACCACACAAGCTATAGGATTTCAAAAGAGACAGAGTCGGGGGACCACAACAACCTTAGCTAAGATATGAGCAACACAAATGATCCCGAAAAACCACTTGATGATTGTCGGCCAACACAAGAGTCTCAAGGTCACAACTGTCACCATCCTCTACACACCAATTGTCTTTTACCATAAGATCAAAGGCAAATGTGTTAGGCCCAAGTGAAGCTTTGCTTGAGGCACTATTACACACTGGCTACTATTTACACAAAAACAAAAAGAAAACAGACTCAAACCCTTAAGAAGGTTGTCATGCCATCCATCATCGGGAAGAGGCACCCGGTTCACACAAACTACACCTTTGGAAAGAACCGTGGCATTAAGAAAACCAAAGGATTATTGAATGCAAAACTCAAAAGAAGAAGCTACAAAATGAAATAAGACGCTATGACAGAGAATGCGGAAAGTAGAATGAATACGTACAATAGAGGGTTTAGAAGAATATACATCAGAGGGAATGAATATATACATCAGAAAGTAACTTTATATACACACCAAGGTTGCAAAGTACAAAAAGTGAAATAAACATGTAAAATTACATACATACCAAAAATGAAAAAGCATAATAAAACGAAAATAGTATCATATTTACAACTGAGTATTATCAAAATAGGGCTACCCCCTCAAATGAAAGCTAGCATTGTCCTCAATGCTAACTAACCAAAAATAGCTTAAGAAAAGAGAGAGAGTAAAGAATACTCCTTATTGGTCCTCCGTCTGCATGGGATCATGAGTCTAGGTCCCAGGGTCCTAGGACTGCTCGAGAACCTCTGACTGGATCCCTGTAACCTGTGCCTGCTCTGGGACCTAGGGCTGCTCTGAGACCTGAGGCTGGCTGGAGGAACCTCATTACGGGTCCTCCAACTCAATCACTGCATCATCAGCTCGGGGGATCACCCTCCTCCTCTTTGGTTACCTCTCCAACTACTGCTCCGGCTCAGGCTTGGCTGCTGGAATTGGGTCATGCAATAGTAGCTCTAATGGCAAGTGATCAGCAGCCTTCATCTTCTCCACTTCTACCCTCAACTCCTTCACACACTCCTTTAATGCTCGAGTCTTTCTCAGCTTCTTTGCTTCGTTTATCAGCTCCTTCAATGCTTTCCTATGAGTACCTACAGCCTCCAATATCAACTGCTGGTTCTCTAGGAGCTTCTTCTGGTTGTCCAGAAGCTCCTTGAGAGTCTCATCCACTGACTCAGGAACTTGTGGCTGTAGGGGTACGGACTGGGCTGCCACTGAGCTAGAAAGCACAAATAGCTTAGAAGTAGCTGTCTGCATCCAGTTGTCGATAATGGCAAGGGTTTGGCTCAAACGATGGGTAGTCAATGGGTAGGTTGAAGATGAGGGGATATCTGGAGCAGTGGCAGTGGATGGTCCTGGGGCAATATCTGGTGTGGCTGTGGGTGGCCGAGAAGAAGGGACTACCACTACTGGCTCTTCAGACTGGCTAGTAGAAGTAGTGGCTTTTCCTTTGGATCCTGAGGGCTTTTATCCAGAGGGCTTGGGGTTGTCTGGGCTCTTTAAGCTATACCAAAAAAGGGCATTTTGGGCTTCACCTTCAAATTGAATCTCCTCCCCTCCGCATCCTGATCCTCGAAGTACATTGTGAGGAAGTTGGGGAACAGGTATGATCTATCATTCTCATTCACCACCCTGGTGATCATACGAGAATGACATTCCCGACATTGATCGGGTAGCCTGCCATAATTGAATCCACTAAAATTGCCCGGGAGAACGGCAAGGTGTTCTCATGAGTGGTGAGGTGTAGCCTGCTGCATAAAAGGTTGAATGTTGTTAAAGATTCATTTGAATTGAGGGCAATTGTTAGTCCCAATTGATGCTAGATGAGGTCACTTTAGGTCAGCTGAATTTTCTTGGCTTTATTCTTAAGGAGGTGGAACTTATTTTGTTTGCTTGAGGACAAGCAAAAGCTTAAGTTTGGGGGAGTTGATAACTAGGGATTCTTGTTCATTTTATACTCCTTGTTACTTGAGTTTTGATTAAAAATGTATACAAATAGTCCCAAAGGCTTACATGTTGTACTTGTTTGTAGGGTTTGGTCAAGAAAGTGACAAGAAGTCAAAACCAGCTAAAAAGGGAGTGAAACCTGCACAAGAACCAAGAACAAGTCAAAGCACTGCTACAGCATAAAATCCACTGCAGCTGCGACAAACCCACCGCGGCCGCGGTCCATTAAGTGCGGTCCGCGGTGAGGAGATTCAGAGACGTGCAATCCTGGTGATGTTAGGTAGTGCGGTCCGCGGAAGATTCTTCGTGGCCGCAGTAGCCTCACCACAACCGTAGACCATTTGTTGTGGTCTGCAGAAAGGAGATTCAGAGAGCTCAAGACGTTTTATGCGATCTGCGGTGGCCAGATTCAGAGAATGAAAAGTCAAGCCAAAAAGCCTCACCGCGGCCGCGGTGCATTTTCCCCGGTCCGCGGTACCTCCATCAGGGGTATTTTTGGTCCTGAAAGTTCGGCCTTGCATAAATACTTCTTTTTCAGATTTTTAGGTGATCCAATTCATAGCTGAGCACGTGAAGGCCGTTTTGGACCTATTTTGGGTAATTTTGTAGCTAGTTCAACATTGAATCTTTAATTCTTAGCTTGTAAACATATTATATGGGTTATTCTTCATCTAAATATCTGACTTTTTCCATTATTATGAGTAGCTAGACCCATTATCTAGGGTTGTGGCTCAACTCTAGTGTGGGTATTTGATGGGTCTTGTGTTTTAAGGGTTAGATCTTTATGGGTGGTTGATATTTGGATTGATTTGTATTTTCTATGTTGAATTAGTGGTTGCAAATAATAATTTGTGCCTTTTTGATTTGGGCTCTTCTTGAGAAAGAGAGATTGAGTCTCGGAAACTTAGTCCAACAAGGAATTGGGGTGTATTCAACAGATTGATAGCCCCAATTAAAGCTTTAAACATAAAGATAGTAATACCCAACTCGAGCCTATATTGCTTGCACAATTTTGACACCCAATTGGTCTTGAGAAAGTCAATTAGGGCAAAGTCACTCAAGCTACCGAGAGGTATAGAGTGAGTAGTTCGGTGCATTAGCTATATTGCAATTCCCAACATAGCAACTTTGCCTTAGGCTTCAGAACCCGTCAAGTATGCACCTAGGAGAAAGTCACTTCCCTAGTGCCTCGTTATCCATTTAGAAAACCTTACAAGCATTTATTCTTAGTTTAATTTAGCATCTCATTAGTATAAAATTAGATGTAACAAACGAACAATTATGATTGGAAGTGTAATTAAGAGCACTACGCACTGCTAGTTTAGATAGGAATCCAAATCCCAAACAATCTAGCTTCCTGTGGATTCGATCCCGACCATCTTGGGTAAAAGCAGCATCGACCGCTCTTGACACTTCGTAGTGGTGTAGGGTTGGACCCGATCAGTGACCACCATAATGCGATGCATGGCACTCATGTAAGATAGCATTTATTTCAAATTCCGGCACACATCTTCTCATTAACTGATCAATACAAGATTTGAACAGAAACGACTCATCTCACACATATGAGATCACATCTCCCAAGAACTTCTTTTTAGCATAATGTCCAAGATCGGGTAGCATTTCTCCACTTTCTAGATAGTTCACAAAATCTTCCTACCATGGTAGCTCCCCAGCAGTAATGGACAACATTTGCTCATCTGGGAATGTTTCCTTGACGACATCTCCCTCGGCTACATGATTCAGAGTTTCTAACCTGTACAAGTGATCAACCACTTGACTCTCTATTCCTTTACGGTCTCGGATCTCTGTCAAATTCCTGCAAGAATAAAACCCAACAGATTAGCCTTTGTTTAGCATCTTTCTTTTCAACCAAATACCTAATGGCTGCATGGTCTGTGTAGACGATGACTTTGGTGCCAACTAAATAGGCCCTAAATATATCGAATGCCAACACTACGGCAAATAACTCCTTTTCTACCACAGTATAATTTATGTGAGCGGGAGTGAGAGTCTTGCTTGCATAGTAAATGCAGTGAAATATTTTTGTCCTCCACTGGCATAGTACGGCCCCAATTGTACCATCACTGGCGTCAAACATCAGCTCAAATGGCTCATTCCAGTTAGGAGCCACTATGATTGGTGCACTCACTAACTTCTTATTCAGCTCCTCGAATGCTTTCAGACAATCATCGTCAAACTTGAACGAAGCATCCTTCTCTAACAACCTGCACAAAGCAGAGGAAATTTTTGAGAAATCCTTTATAAATCGGTGATAAAAACCTGCATGTCCCAGAAAACTCCTAACTCCTTTCACTGGAATCGGTGGTGGCAACTTTTCAATTGATTCCACCTTAACTTTGTCAACTTCCAGTAAATTTTTGAACACCTTGTGTCCCAGCACTATACCTTCACGTACCATAAAATGGCACTTTTCCCTATTCAGTACCAGATTAGTTCCTCTCACCTGGAAAGCACTTTAGCAGGATTGGTCAAGCCTTCATCAAAAGAAGGACCAAACATAGAAAAATCATCCATAAGAACCTCCATAAACCGTTCCACCATATCGGTGAAAATAGCCATCATACACCTTTGAAAAGTCGCAGGTGCATTACACAACCTTAATGGCATTCTCTTAAATGCATAAGTGCCATAAGGGCATGTAAAAGTGGTGTTTTATTGATCTTCCAGGGCAATAGCAATCTGATTATACCCCTAATAGCCGTCAAGGAAAAAATAGTATTCTTGTCCAGCTAACCTGTCAAGTATTTGATCAATTAAGGGGAGAGGGAAGTGATCTTTCCGTATAGCGTTGTTCAACTTCCTATAGTCTGTGCATATTCGCCAACCAGTCACAGTCATAGTTGGGATTAATTCATTTTGTTCATAAAATACAACAGTCATACCCCTACTTTTAGGTACACATTGAACAGGGTTACCCACTTGCTATCAATATAGGAAATACAATACATGCGTCGAGCCACTTAATCACTTCTTTTCTTACCACCTCTTTCATGATTGGATTTAGGCGGCGTTGATGCTCCACGCTAGGCTTGTGTCCCTCCTCCATGAGTATTTTGTGCATGCAGAATGCATGGCTAATTCCTTTTATGTCAGACATTGTTCAACCAACGGCATGCTTATGCTCCCTTAGCACCCTTAAGAGCTTTTCTTTCTGCAATTCAGACAAATAAGAAGAAACAATCACATGTAAAAAGTTAGAATTTCCCAAATATGCATAATGAAGATGGGATGGTAAGGGTTTAAGTTCCAATTTTGGGGCCTCCTCAACTGAGCGTTTAGGAGGCAGGCCGATTAGCCTATAAAGAGGCTCAAATTGGGATTTGTCTCTTATGTATTCGCAAGATACATCCAGAATTTGCAACATCTCCTCAACCTCATCCTCAAGTTCCAAGTGATTGAACAACATCATTGCCTTTTCTAGTGCATCTTCTTTAAACGCACTTGGCTCTACAGCTATTTCATTTATCTCTACCACCGAAATTATGGCCAGGTCCTCATAATGACAAGGCAGCTGAATGGCTCGATATACATTGAAGACTGCTTCTTCATTGTCCACCCTCAGGATCATCTTACCTTCTCGGACTTTGATAATTGAATCTCCAGTGGCCAAAAGAGGTCGTTCCAAGATGATAGGAATTAACTCATCAGCCATGTAATCTGGGATGATAAAATCTGCTGGAAAAATAAAATTCCTAACCTGCATCAAGACGTCCTCAATTACCCCTTCGGGATAAACATAAGATCTATCAGCTAACTGTAGCATCACCGTGGTGGGTCTCGGAGCTCCTAGGACCAATTGTTTGAACACTGACAACGACATCAGATTGATACTTGCACCCAAATCACACAAGGCTCTACCCAGATCAAATTCATCAATCTTTAAGGGGATGGTAAAACTACCCGGATCCTTAAGCTTTTGTGGAAGCTTATGTTGAATCCTGGAAGTGCACTCCTCAGTAATTGCTACTATCTCAAACTCTCCTTTTATTTGCCATTATGTTCTTAATATATTTTGCATATTTTGGGACCTCACGGAGCATGTTCACCAAAGGGATGTTCAAGTGTATCTGCTTTAGCATATCTAGGAATTTGTGAAGCATGTGGTCTTCAATCTTTTTTCTCGATCTTTGAGGAAAAGGGGTGGCACCCTCTCTGATTTTTTGCTCAGACTCCTTTTTGTTTCTCTCATCTACCTTTACTAGTTCTAGCACTCTTTCTTCTTCGAGCCTAGACTGTTCCTATTTCTTCTTAGGCACTTTTACCAACTCTCTCCCATTTCACAACATCACTGCATTGACTTGAATATTTTTCTCTATATCACTTGGAAGAGCTCTAGCAGGTCTAGTATTCTGATTGTTAGTCATTTGCCCTGACTGCCTCTCTAGATTTCTGAATTATGTGCACAATTGTTGATTCTCAGCCATAACTTTCTGATTGTCTATCAAGAGCTTTTTCATCATGTCAGTCAAACTCTCTTCTGCTTGCTGTGGGGTTTTAGGTGGATGATTTTAATTCGCTTGAGGCCTAATATTCTGATTTCCACCCCAAGAGAAGTTAGGATGGTTCCTCTAGTTCGGATTGTATGTGTTACCATATTGAGCATTTTAATTCATGGGCCCTCTAGCTTGTTGCCCCACATAGTTGATAGATTTAGGATTCACAGGTCATATCTCACTTGTATAACCTTCGCCACATAACTCGCAACAAGTAGAGTTGCACGTGATGCATCTGTTGTGCTTGGTGCACTGTCATTTTATTCATCTGATTTGCTAATCTCGCTATATATGCCCTCATGGCTGAGAAATCATCAAGCTCGATAACACCTGGTACCTTGTGTTTAAGTGCTCTTCGTGGTTTCCCATCTCATGGCTAATTATTACCATTAGCCGTGAAATTGTTTAGCAGGATCTGGATCTTACTATACGGTCTTGCCATGCAGCTACCCCCACATGCTGAGTCAAGATTCATCTTTGATGCGTCGTTTAACCCATCAACGAAAATGTGCCTAACACCTCATCAGTCTGATAATGTTGTAGACAGTCTCTAAGTAGCTTCTTGTATCTTTCCCAAGCTTGTCGAAGAGTCCCGCCATCTCGTTGTTGAAACCCAAGAATTTGGCTCCTCAGTGACTTTGTCTTCTTAGCAGGAATAAACTTGTTTAAGAATTTCCTTGCTAGATCATCCCAATTGCGCATTGAGTTCGCGGGCTCCTTATGCAACCATTCCTTAGCTTCCCCCAGTAGTGAAAAGGGAAACAGTGTTAGCCTGACAAAATTGTTACATCCCATACTTTAATATTAGGATAAGTAGTAGTAATCCATATGAGCTTGAAGGGATTTAGAACATTCATCTATGTTATTATAAGACCCCGTAAGTTTAACAACCTTAATACCATTATATATAT
>NW_017675474.1:13555-48210 GCF_001879085.1 Nicotiana attenuata | reverse complement strand
ATTTGATATGGTATTTTGAGTGGAACAATTTTTATAAATAGTTTGAAACAATAAAATTTTATATAGTGATTAATATTACTATTTTCGAATATGCTTTAAATTATACACATAATATGATATAGTTTATGAGATTTTATTTATTTTAAAGATAGAAACTATTTTCTCACAAGAAAGAAGGTTATTGTTTTACCATTTTAAGAATTAAGCGTACGAAAATTTGTACTTTTTATATGAGATTAGAAAAATTAAAAGTTGAGAAAATATGTGCATTTTTTACATGGATAATTTAATGAAATAATAGTGTATGTATTAATTTATATAGTACCATATGATCATGATAGTAAGGTGACAAAGTGTGTTAAAAGTGAGCGGCATTTTAAGTAATTTCAAATAATTTTTAGTTATGTGGGTAATTGCTTAATTGTTGAATTAGTGTGGAATTACCAAGTTAACTGGTAACTAATTAGAATTGGATAAGGTGAATGGATCTTACCACAAACTTGGCAGCCACTTCAAAAGTGGTGAAAAAGCCACCAAGTGACTCATGTAATACATGAAAAAGTGTCACATTATAAGAGTACACAACAAGGTTCATATTCTCCTTAGCCTTTTGAACGTAAATAGCATATATGTATTTACTTTAGTAATACAAGCTAATCATTGCATATTCCCCCTTACAATTAGAAGATACAGTATCACGATTCAGAGAGATTGCATACGTGATTTACAATGGTCGGAGCTGTAACGCGAGATTTTGCGATTCTAAGGAAGTATGGTGCAATCTTTCTCAAGAATATTATACGAATTTTACCTACTCCGATCTTACCATCACGTGTTTGGTCATAATTAACTTGTGTTAGAGGGATTGTCAAGAGAATCGACTCAGGTATGTTAAGGCTAATCCTGCTTTCTTTTGGCATGATCCAAGTAACAAAACGTAAACGTAATGATACTCCATAAGTGGTTCTACTCTTAGCAGTTAAGGATGTCTGTGTTAGTCATTCCCGTAAAGTGATATTCAAGCATGTTTTAGTAAGTATCTAGTTCCCTATTGTCACGACCGCGGTTCGCCCTCCGTGAACTATCGTGACGGCACCTATTCTCTACGACTAGGTAAGCCTAACAAATGCGGAAAATAAACTAATCTTGCGGAGTAAATAATCAAAAGCTGAAATAACTGGAAGAAATAATATTTAAATGCCGCTCGGCATAAACACACAACTCCTCAAATCTGATACACTATCCCAAAACTCGGAAACTCACGGATCTACAAGCTGAGAAAAACACTACAAAGCTCTAATCTCCGGAATGTCCAACAAGAAAATAAAGTACAAAAGGGCTAACTACTAAATGCAGGAATAGAAAGAGACTCCTTGGTCTGCAGACGTGGAAAATATACCTCGAAGTCCCGTAGAATCGCCTCCCCTCAAGAATGGTAAGTCTGAGTAGAGGTACCTGGATCTGCACATGAAAAACATGCGCAGGAAGGGCATAAGTACACCATAGCGGTACTCAGTAAGTGCCAAGCCTAACCTCGGTTGGGTACGAGAAAGGTCAGGGCCCTACTGAGAATAAATAAATATTAAAATGATATGATAAGATAAGCAGTGCAATTGAGAATCTATAGTAAGAGCCTATATAAGATAATAAAAGTACAATAACGGAAAACAGAGGTAAAGGCAAGCCACAAGGAACGACCACTCATAGCAAGGATGATAACCGGGGATCTCTTGGTATCCCGAGGATCTCTTGGTATCCTCAAAAATATACTAGGGATCTCTTGGTATCCCAAGGATCTCTTGGTATCCTCAATTTACGTGCCAGGGATCTCTTGGTATCCCGCACCTCAGTCCAAATCGTAAGTACTTACAGGGGATCTCCCATGATGCGTCACGTACTCCCAAATTAAAAATACACAACAGCAACACAAGAATACTCAACAATTGCTAGATTTCATACTAAGTAAACAGATAAGTCTAGCCAAACATGCTTCACGTAATGCAATTAAGGAAATTTGAGCAATTAGGCAATTGAGTCTACTAAACATACTTTTCTAAACTAACAACAGGCTGAATACGCAAGTAAAATGAAACAGGAGAAGGAACTCAATTGAAATACTTAAAGAAAACCGAATTTTCAACAATTAGCTCAAGTACGCGCTCGTCACCTCACGTATGAGGCATTTCAATTATCACAATATCAATCCTAAGGGGAAAGTCCCTCAAACAAGGTTAGACAAGCCACTTACCTCGAACAAGTGCAAGTCAACCCGAAATCACGCCTTTGCCACGAGTATCCGACTCCAAAACGCCAAAATCTATTCAATTCAATTTTATAATGTAAATAACACTTCAAATAACTGATTCTATAATTGAATTCTAAGTTAAGACGCAAAATTAGGTAAAATGACCAAAATGCCCCTCATTCCCACATCTTGGAATCGGGTAAAATTTACATTTTCGGAATCCACATACTCTCACGAGTTCATACATACCAAGAACACTGAAATCGGAGTCCAAATGACCCCTCAAATCCCCATTTAAAGGCCTCTTAAACTCAAGCCCTAATTACCCATTTTTCCCAAATTTCTCATCACTAATTAGATATTTAATCACATAAAAACGAGTTCTGAAGTCAAGGATGTTACCTCCAAGCGATTCCCCTTTGTTTTCCTAAAACATCTCTCTCAAAAACTTCAAACCCAGATGAAAATGGTGAAAAATGACTACATTTCGCGAAGGCAAGTATTTATGTTCTGCCCAGCGATTTCCGCAATTGCGGTCCTGGGAGCGCATCTGCGGTCCCGCACCTGCGGAAGAATGCATCGCATGTGCGAAAAGTCACTTAACAAGCTGGGTCCGCATCTGCGGTCTCTTGGCCGCATCCGCATGTGCGAAAACCCAGCCGCACCTGCGAAAACCTGGAGCTTGGCCTAAACTCTGTTCGGCGACCATTTAACCACTTCTTCGGCGCCGCACCTGCGGAACCCAAACCGCAAGTGCGGTTATGACAGAACCAGCAGCTGAAGCTGCAACTCTAACTCCAAAATCCTTCTGTCAACCATCCGAATTCATCCCGAGGACCCCGGAACCTCAACCAAAGGCACCAACAAGTCTAATACCACTGTCCAAACTTGTACCAATCCTTAAAACACCTAAAACGACATCGAAACCTCAAATTAACAAGGGATTCAAGCCTAAGAACTCAAAATTTCTCAAAATACGCTTTCGATCAAAAAGTCTATCAAACCTCATCCGAATGACCTGAAATTTTGCACGCACGTCCCAAATAACATAACGGAACCAATGCAAATCTCGGAATTCCATTCCGACCATCGGATCAAAATCTCACTATCGAACCGGAAACTTCAAAAATTCAACTTTCGGCATTTCAAGCATAAATTAGCTACGGACCTCCAAAACACAATATGACCACGCCCCTAAAAAGGAAATCACCTAATGGAGCTAACGGAACCATCAGATTTCCATTCCGAGGCCATCTTCACACTGTTCCGACTATAGTCAACTTTCCAGCGCTTAAGCTCTCATTTAGGGACTAAGTGTCCCAAAACTCTCCGAAACTCAAAACCAAACATCCCGGCAAATCAAAATAGCATAAATAAACTTGGGGGAAGCAGTTAATAGGGGATCGGGGCATAAATTTCAAAAATGACCGGCCGGGGCGTTACACCTATTGAGGTATTTGATAAAGATGTTAATGTTTATAATATAGAGATACATGCATCTTCATGCATTTACCACCGTGCTACGGCCGGTCGGGCAGTTACCACCGGTTGGGCAGTTATGTATCATTATTTACCACGGGTTAGGTAGTCATGCATATTCATTTTAAACCGAGCTACAGCTGGTCGGGCAGTCATGCATTTACCACCAAGCTACAGCCGGTCGGGCAATCATGCATTTACCACCAAGCTACGGCCGGTTGGGCAGTCATACACTTACCACCGCGTTATGGACGGTCGGGCAGTTACCACTGTTCAGTTGGGCAGTCATGCATCATACAATATGGATAATAGTCTCAAAGAGAAGCATTATATATATAAGTACAATAAATATGCATATACGGTGGCACTTCAGAGATTCAGGTTGATTCTTATATGTCTTTAATTAATGTTGACTTATTGTTATGTTTCAGTTCTAGCTTACATACTCAGTACATTATTCATACTGACGTCGTTTTGTTGGGACGTTGCATTCATGCCTATAGGTATAGATAGTCAGTTTGTCGAGCCCTCATAGTAGACGATGGCATTCATCAAAGGATCGGTAAGACTCTTTCTCATTCGGAGTGCAGCCGAGTCTATGAGTCATCGTGTCAGAGTTTTGCTAAAACTTATTGGTAGACCAGTACCCTATCCCATTTCATTTAAAATAATCTTAGGGGCTTTGTAGATAGAGGTTCATTTTGTACAGTATGTCAGAGGCCTTGACGACCCATATGTATTCATGTTTTAAGAAAAATGTTTCAGTGATACAGTATTTTCCCACTTAAAGTTGTACATTATGAGTCGTGGCCATGTAGGCCCATGATAGTTACAAAAGGAATGAGTTCAGCCAACTCGAACTATGTATATTCTAGTTTTTGTCGAACAATCATGAGTTATAGAGCGGTTCGCTAGGGCCAGCACGACACCGAGTACCAGCCACTCCTCCCCAGGTTCGAGGCGTGACAAAGTGGTATCAGAGCAAGTCGAGTCCTAGGGAATCTACAAAGTATTGCCTAGTAGATTCTCACTTATGGGTGTGTTGCGCTCCGCATTTATGATTGAGAGGCTATATGGCAATGTTACCCGTATGTTTTTTCCAGATCGTGCCATAGAGCAGAGTCATAAGAAGTCAGTATGAAGCTTGCGCTAGGTTTTGTGTGCACCAGAGGTGCAGGTATTACAATAGAGCTTTAAGGCGTAATTTCTACCTATGTTGAAGGGAAGTTATGAAATAAACAGAAGATACAATGCGAGATTGAAAAGTAAGGTAAAGGTAAAGAAGATACCACATACTCAAGTACGAAAGGCTGTGAATAGTCGAGACTTCAGATATAGTTTGGGTTTAGTTTAGTTTAAGGAGGAGATCCTAATGAAAAATTTGTAAATGTCTAAAAGTTAACATTCGAGGATGAATGTTTGAAGGGGGGGGGGGGAAATGTTACATCCCGTACTTTAATATTAGGATAAGTTGTAGTAATCCATATGAGTTTGAACGGATTAAGACCATTTATGAGATTATAGAGGATCTGTGACTATGTTATTATAAGACCCCGTAAGTTTGAAAAGCTTGATAACGTTATATATATACATTTGATATGGTATTTTGGGTGGAACATTTATTGTAAATAGTTTAAAAATATAATTTTATATAGTTATTAATATTAATATTTCCGAATATGCTTTAAATTATACAATAGTATGATATAGTTTATGAGATTTTCTTTATTGTAAAGATAAAAATTATTTTCTCACAAGAAAAGAAGGTATCTTTTTACCATAATATGATATAGTTTATGAGACTAGAAAAATTAGAACTTGAGAAAATATGTGCATTTTTTATATGGATGTTTTAATGAAATAATAGTGTATGTATTAATTTATATAGTACAACATGACCATGATAGTAAGGTGATAAAGTGTGTTAAAAGTGAGTGGCATTTTAAATAATTCGAGATAATTTTAATTATGTGCGTAATCGATTGATTATTAGATTAGTGGAGAATTACCAAGTTAACTGGTAATTAATTAGAATTGGATAAGGTTGATGGATCTTACCACCAACGTGGCAGCCCATGAAGTGGTTAAAAAGCCACTAAGTGACTCATATAATGCATGGAAAGGTGTCACATTATAAGAGTACACAACAAGGTTTATATTCTCCTTAGCCTTTTGAACGTAAAGAGCGTATATGTATTCCCTTTAGCAATACAAGATAATCATCGCTTATTCCCCCTTAATATTAGAAGATACAGTATCACATTTCAGAGAGATTGCATACGTGATTTACAATGGTCGGAGCTGTAACGCGTGATTTGGCAATTCTAAGTACGGTGCAATCTTTGTCAAAAATATCATACGAATTTTCCCTACTCCGATCTTACCATCACGTGTTTGGTCACAATTAACTTGTGTTAGAGGGATTTTCAAGAGAATCGACTCAGGTATGTTAAGGCTAATCCTTCTTTCTTTTGGCATGATCCAAGTAACGATATGTAAACGTAATGATATTCCATAAGTGGTTCTACTCTTAGCAGTTAAGGATGTCTATGTTATTCATTCTCGTAAAGTGATTTTCAATCATTTTTAAGTATGTATCTAGTTCCCTATTGTGGTATTTGATAAAGATGTTAATGTTTATAATATAGAGATACATGCATCTTCATGCATTTACCACCGTGATACGGCTGGTCGGGCAGTTACCACCGGTTGGGCAGTTATGTATCATTATTTACCACTGATTGGAAAGTAATGCATATTAATTTACCACCGATCTATATCTGGTCGGGCAGTCATGCATTTACCACCAAGCTATGGCCGGTTGGGTAGTCATATATTTACCTCTGTGCTACGGCCTGTAGAGCAGTTACCACTGGTCAGTTGGGCAGTCATGCATCATACGATATGGATAATAGTCTCAAAGAGAAGAATTATATATATAAGTACAACAATTAGGCATATAGGGTGGCACTTCAGAGATTCAGGTTGATTCTTATATGTCTTTAGTTAATGTTGACTTATTGTTATGTTTCAGTTCTACCTTACATACTGAGTACAATATTCGTACTGACGTCTTTTTGTTGGGGACGCTGCATTCATGCCTATAGCTATAGATAATCAGTTTGTCGAGCCCTCAGAGTAGATGAGATTGGCAATCATCAAAGGATCGGTAAGACTCCTTCTCATTCGTAGTGCAGCCGAGTCTATGAGTCATCGTGTCAGAGTTTTGCTAAAACTTATGGGTAGGCCCGTACCTTGTCCTATTTGATATCAAATAATCTTAGAGGCTTTGTAGATAGAGGTTCATGTTGTACAGTATGTCAGAGGCCTTGACGACCCATATGTATTCATGTTTTAAGAAAAATGATTCAGTGATACAGTATTTTCCCACTTACAGTTGTACATTATGAGTTGTGGCCATGTGGACCCATGATAGTTACAAAGGAAAAGGTTTTTCCAACTCAAACTATGTATATTCTAGTTTTGGTCGAACGATCATGAGTTACAGAGTGGTTCTCTAGGGCCAGCACGACACCGGGTGCCAGCCACGTCTCCCCAGGTTCGGGGCGTGACAAAGTGGTATCAAAGCAAGTCGTGTCCTAGGGAGTCTACAAAGTCGTGCCCAGTAGAGTCTCACTTATGGGTGTGTTGCGCTCCACATTTATAATTGAGAGGCTATATGGCAATTAGGAAATGTTACCCTTATTTTGTTTTCAGATCGTGCCATAAAGCTGAGTCATAAGAAGTCAGTATAAAGCTTTCGCTAGGTTATGTATGCACCAGAGGTGCAGGTATTACAGTAGAGCTTTAAGGCGTTATTTTTACCTATATTGAGGGAAGGTTATGAAATAAACAGAAGGTACAATGCAAGATTGAAAGATAAGTAAGGTAAAGGTAAAGAAGATACGTCATACTCAAGTACGAAAGGTTGTGAATAGTCGAGACTTCAGATATAGTTTGGGTTTTAGTTTAATTTAAAGAGGAGACCCTAGTGAAAATTTTGTAAATCTCTAAGAGTTAACATTTGGGGACGAATGTTCGAAGGGGGGAGAATGTTACATTCCGTACTTTAATATTAGGATAAGTCGTAGTAATTCATATGAGCTTGAAGGGATTAAGATCATTCATGAGATTGTAGAGGATTTGTGACTATGTTATTATAAGACTCCGTAAGTTTGACAACCTTGATACCGTTATATATATACATTTGATATAGTATTTTAAGTGGAACATTTATTGTAAATAGTTTGAAAATATAATTTTATATAGTTATTAATATTAACATTTTCGAATATGCTTTAAATTATACACATAATATGATATAGTTTATGAGATTTTCTTTATTGTAATGATAGAAATTATTTTCTCACAAGAAAAGAAGGTTATATTTTTATCATTTTAAGAATTAGGGGTACGGAAATTTGTACTCTTTTTATGAGATAAGGAAAATTAGAAGTTGAAAAAATATGTGCATTATTTTACATGAATGTTTTAAGGAAAATTAGAAGTTGAAAAAATATGTGTATGTATTAATTTATATAGTACCACATGACCATGATAATAATGTGATAAAGTGTGTTAAAAGTCAGTGACATTTTAAGTAATTTGAGATAATTCTTAATTATGTGCATAATTGATTAATTATTAGATTAGTGAGGGATTACCAAGTTTACTGGTAATTAATTAGAATTGGGTTGATGGATCTTACCACCAACGTGGCATCCCATGAAGTGGTTAAAAAGCCACTAAGTGACTCATATAATACATGGAAAGGTGTCACATTATAAGAGTACACAACAAGGTTTATATTCTCCTATGCCTTTTGAACGTAAATAGCATATATGTATTCATTTTAGCAATACAAGCTAATCTTTGCTTATTCCCCCTTAAAATTAGAAGATACAGTATCACATTTCGAAGAGATTGCATACGTGTTTTACAAAGGTCGGAGCTGTAACGCGAGATTTTGCGATTCTAAGGAAGTACGGTGTAATCTTTCTCAAGAATATCACACGAATTTTTCTTACTCCGATCTTACCATCACGTGTTTGGTCATAATTAACTAATGTTAGAGGGATTGTCAAGAGAATCGACTCAGGTATGTTAAGGCTAATCCTTCTTTATTTTGGCTTGATCCAAGTAACGATATTTAAAAGCAATGATATTCCATAAGTGGTTCTACTCTTAGCCGTTAAGGATGTCTATATTATTTATTCCCGTAATGTTATATTCAAGCATGTTTAAGTATGTATCTAGTTCCCTATTGAGGTATTTGATAAAGATGTTAATGTTTATTATATAGAGATACATGCATCTTCATGCATTTACCACCGTGCTACGGCCGGTCGAGCAGTTACCACTGGTTGTGCAGTTATGTATCATTATTTACCACCGGTTGGGCAGTCATGCATATTCATTTACCACCGAGCTACAGCCGGTCGGGCAGTCATGCATTTACCACCAAGCTACGGCCGGTTGGGATGTCATACATTTACCACCGCGCTACGGTCGGTCGGGCAGTTACCATTGGTCAATTGGGCAGTCATGCATCATATGATATGGATAATAGTCTCAAAGAGAAGCATTGTGACGACCCGGCCCGTCGTCATGTGAGTTACCGCCCCGTTTCCCCCATATTACGTTTTCTCTACATTTTAGTACCGGTATTTGAGGTGATCGGGTAGAATTGGATTGGTTTTAGTTGGAAATGAGGCACTTAGCCTCTTAGAAGGAAGCTTGTTTTGGAAAAGTCAACCGGAAGTTGGCTATACAGTTAGAGGGCTCGGATGTGAATTCCGGTGATTTGGTTAGCTTCGGGGGATGATTTGTGACTTAGGAGTGCGATCGGAATTGAATTTGGAGGTCCGGTGTAGAATTAGGATTGAATTGGCGAAGGTTAAATTTTGGCGAATTTCGGTTGGTAGGTGAGATTTTGATCCGGGGTTCGGAATGGAATTCCGAGAGTTGCAGTAGCTTTGTTAGGTGATTTTGGATGTGCGGGTAAAATTTCAGGTCATTTGGACGTCGTTTGGTTGGGTTTTTGATCGAATGTGAGTTTCGGAAGAATTTGATAAACTTAGGCTTGAATCCGTGGTGAATTGATGATTTTTGTGTTGTTTGACGTGTTATGATGATTGGAACAAGTTCGTATGATGTTTTGGGGTAGGTTGGTGTTATTGGTTGAGGTCCCGGGGGCCTCGGGGTGATTTCGGATGATTAAACGGGAAGTGGACTTGAGTTTTGCTGCAGAAAATTCACAGCAGGTGCAGCCCAGATTTGGTCATCGCGTTCGCAGGGGTAGAACGCATTCGCGGAGAGATGGGTTGCCAGTTCATCGCGTTCGCGTGGGTGTCATCGCGTTCGCGTAGAAGGGTCCAGGGTCCCTGCCTAAGTTGTTCAATGCGTTCGCGAGGGGCTGACCCATTCGCGTAAGAGGAGTGGTTTGTGAAACGCGTTCGCGTGGAGTAGGACACGTTCGCGTAGTAACAAGTCCTGGAGCATCGCGGTCGCGGCTTGGGCACCGCGTTCGCGTAGAGTAATTTTTTGTCAAAGTAATTTTCTTCATCGCGAACGCGGAGGTTTGACCGCGTTCGCATAGAGTAAATAACTGCTGGTCAGTAGGGCTTTTAAATCATTTTGTTCCGCGAAGGTTAGCCATTTTCCACCATTTTTGAACCACCTTGAGAGCTTTTTAGTAGAGTTTGAAGAGGATTTTGACGGGAATTGATTGGAGGTAAGTCTCGTGACTTAGAAGCATCATTTTATTGAAGAATTAACCTTTAATTCTTAGAAACTTGGGTAAAAATTTGAAGAACTAGGGCTTGGTTTTTGGAGTGTAAAATTGGAATTTGAAGAGGCATTTGAACTCCGATTTTGATGAATTTGATATGTATAGACTCGTGGCGAAACGAGGAATCTGGTGATGTGAATTTCATAATTTTTCGAGAAGTGGGCCCGGGGCTCGGGTTTTGCCAACTTCGTAATTTTTGATATTTTTCGAGTCTTTTCGATTGGGTTATGACCCATTTGCCTATTGTGATGTATTCCTTGTGGTTGTGATCAGAGTCGACGCGCGAGGAGGTCGATTCGAGGGGAAAAGGCATAGCGAGCTAGAGTTTTGGCCGGCTAGAGGTGAGTAATAATTTTAAATGATGTTCTGAGGGTTTGAAACCCCGGATTTGCACAACTTGGTGTTATGTTGAGATGAGACACGCGTTCCATGATGAGCGCGGGGTCATTTACTATTGGGGGACTGTGACTTGGTCCAGTCCGGATGATATTTTACCGCGTATTAGCAATGATTTGTTGTTTTCACTATGATTTGGGCTTATTGCCATATTTGGGGCTTATTGCCGACTGTTTGAACTCTTTATGAACTCTCATCACTGTTTTCCTCACTGTTTGAGATATTATTTGAACTCAGTCCATGTGATGTACAGTGTTTCATGAACTCAGCTATATTTTTACTCAAACCTTGAGTTTTAACTGATATTTGAACTACTATTTGAGCTGAGCATTATTGTTTCTTACTATTGCCCGAGGGGCTTATTATTATTTTGGATTGATTGAGGCCGAGGGCCATATGTGAGGTTATGCTGAGTGATGTGAGGAGGCTTTCAGGCCTCGAGTGAATTGTGAGGAGGCTTTCAGGCCTCGAGTTTATTGTGAGCAGGCTTTCAGGCCTCGTATTGATATTGTTCAGGCTTTCAGGCCTTGTTGATAGCGCTTGGGCTGTAGGAGCCCCTCCGGAGTCTGCACACCCACAGTGAGCGCGGGTACCCATCTAGAGTGATTAAATATTGAACAATGGTAACAATGACACTGTTATACGTGTTTGGTCAGGTAACAATGACTGACCACTCAGGTAACAATGACTGACCAGTGGTAACAATGGCACTGTAATACGCGTTTGGTCAGGTAACAATGGTTGACCGGTCAGGTAACAATGGCTGACCATACTTGAGCTACTTGTTTTATTAATTGTTTTCAAAAAGATTTTTCTTACTATATTTCACTGGTTTCTACTGTTTATCTGATGTTGCTGCTTGAGATAGCATTATTTCTGCCCTTGTGGGATTTTATGTTCTCAGTCGTTATTTATTTTTATTACTCACTGGGTCGGAGTACTCACATTACTTCCTGCATCATGTGTGCAGAGACAGGCACAGCTGAGTTCGTACCTGAGTGTTGATTTCCTTCCAGACCAGGCGGACTAGGGGAGACGAGGTAGCTGTCGACGTCCACAGCCCCGTTTCTTCCTTATCTTCTGCATATTTTATTCATCTTCAGACTATGTTTCCAAACTTGTAGTATTTTCATCAACTCTGTAGTAGCTCGTGACTTGTGACACCCCGATCATCGGGCTGAGCATGGGATGGTTTTTTTTCCCGTTATGTTACGTTTATTTCTGCACTTATAATTAATCAGTATCTAGGTTTAAACTTGTTTATGCTAACAAATTGTTAAAAGCAGTGTTGATTGTTCTGTTGGCTGGCGTTGTCTTCACGAGAGGCGCCACCGTATATATATATATACGGTGGCACTTCAGAGATTCAGGTTAGTTCGTATATGTCTTTAATTAATTTTGACTTATTGTTATGTTTCAGTTCTGCCTTACAAACTCAGTACATTCTTCATACTAACGTCCTTTTGTTGGGGACGCTGCCTTCATGCCTGCATGTATAGATAATAAGTTTGTCGAGCCTTTATATTAGACGAGATTGGCATTCAGTAAAGGATCGTTAAGACTCCAGCTCATTCGGGAGTGCAGCCGAGTCTATGAGTCATCGTGTCAGATTTTTGCTATAACTTATAGGTAGCCCAGTACCCTGTCTGATTTGATATTAATTAATCTTAGATGCTTTGCAGATAGAGGTTTATTTTGTACAGTATGTCAGAGGCCTTGACGACCCGTGTGTATTCAGCTTTTAAGAAAAAGTATTCAGTGATACAGTGTTTTTTCACTTACAATTGTACATTATGAGTTGTGGCCATGTGGGCCCATGATAGTTACAAAAGGAATGAGTTCAGCCAACTCGAACTATGTATGTTCTAGTTTTGGTTGAACGATCATGAGTTACAGAGTGGTTCGCTCGGGCTAGCACGACACCTGGTGCTAGCCACGCCTCCCCAGGTTCGGGGTGCAACAATAATCCTTGGAAACGTTCGGATAATTATAATTGTCTGTAATTTCCAGGAAGTTCTGAATGTGCCTCTCAGGGTCTTCATGAGATAGACCCACATATTGCCCTGTGTAGGCATGTGATTTTTGACCCTCCCCAAGATTTCTTATATTTTAGCATGTAAATATTTAATTTAGGCCTAATATAGCTATTTCAACTATTTTTGACTTCTTTCCTTTATTTTCATCATAAAAATGGAAAATTACAAAAAATATTTTAGCTTACGTATCTTTCATAAATTTAAATAAAAAATATACAAAAATAGTACCTTATTTCTATCTTTACATAATCTTGAAAATACAAAAAATATATAATAGTTTCATTTTAGCTTTTGCATTTTGTAGTATTTTTGTCCTATTTTAAAAGGAGTCAATTAAGGTGTTGGATCACAATTTGAGGAGTTTTAGGTCCAGTTCTTGGCCCAATTCGGATTAGTCCATTAAGCCTAGGGACCCTTTTAGATCCTCTTTGGAATAAAAAAGACCCTAAGGACCTAATACACAAAAGACCTAGGGACTAATGAGCAAAAAATACAAAATATAGCCCTAGACCCTACACCTATAAAAGCTAAGGCTAATCAGCCAAAAGGGAAAAAAACAAAAATAACGCCTGGAAAACAAAAGTAGCAGGCCGCAATACAGACCCTCCCCCCATTTCTAAGTCATCTTCTTCACAGCCCTAAAACCAACGACCCCTCTCACCCCAAAACTGCTTCGTCTTCAACCTAGATCAACTCTACTTCCCCAAAAACCTAAACCAGCCATCACCCTTCAGACCCCAAGCTCCATCTGCATCATCGTCTGAACTCAAGAACACAGCCGCCCCGCCGTTCCCATTTCACCTCTTAACGTACAGTCGTTGGAACCTTTGTTTTCTCGACTGAATAGATCCGGTGACACCATCATCGTCTCCAACCAAAGCTCACCGGAAAACGAACTCCAGCAGAAAACCAGCGAACTCAGAGTCGCCGTAGGTTGCCACCAAAACTTGCCGGAATCCGGCAGTAACCTTCGAACAATACCCATGAGACCAGACAGATCTCTACTGTTGATACCCAATTTTTCCCTATGTATTTTTATATACAAAATACTTTCAAAATAGTATATACATACATATATAAGAATGCCCAAGAGTTTTGGCATTTTTTCCTTATTTTTATAGATGTTAAAATCAATTTATTGTCTATTTATCAGTACAAAAACCAATAATTATTCCCAAGATTATCATTTTGGTGAATAATTTATTTAGTTCTCATGTTTACACCAAAATATAATTAAGGTGATTTTTGTATATTTTTACAAATTTATTTGGTATTTAAAAGACTAAATTGCAAATAACTGCAATTATAGCCTACTTTAAGATTAATAGCATTTTATAATTATAAAACTATTTCCAGTATTTTTAGATTAATATTTATATAGTATTTGTTGACTCAGTGTTTTTAATTTACTTTTAAATCATTATTACAATTTTTATAAAATAAAAAGGGGAAAATTGGCTATTTAACATTTAGCCCATTTCCATTTCAAACACATCCTCATTTCCCTTCAATTTTAGCCTTAATTTGACCCCAATTCCGCCCTAAATTAAAATCAGCCCAACCCCTAAAGTACCCGACCCCTGACCCAATTAAAAAACCCGCCCGGTTCATCTTTGATCCAGGACGTTGATCATTTTGATCAACGGCCATAATTCTCCCTTTCCTTTTTAATTTTCCAAACCCCCTCCCCCCCCAAACCCTAATCATTTCCACCTAACAGCCGCCTTTGAAACCCCTTCGTCTCTCAAACACTCTCCAACACTCTGAAACTTTAATCGTCCCCTACCTAATTCTACCATGTTTCCACCGGAATCCATGGCGTTTCAGGCCCAAAATGGCCTGTACTCACCCTCTCACACCATTAAACCTAAGCTACTCAAGGCTGTGAAGCTGACTTCAACGATTCTCTTCCGACCTTCTCAGACTTGTAGATCCATGGCTTCCCGGCCATTTTCCAGCATGTTCAAGCGATATGAGTCTTCTCGACTCAGGATCTGGCCTTCCTCAAGACCTTTCTCGTTTCTAGGGTTTTCTCTGCAACTCTAAGCAGTCTGAGGTTCTGTACTCGTCTATTTTTCTTAGATCTGTGATATATCGGGGCATTGCTTGACTTTTTAAAGGTTTTCCCCAAATTTCCTTTTAATAAATCATTCAATTTCGATTTTAGGGTTTCTGAAAAAGGTTCTTCAAATATCCTTCTGATTCTTCCTGTTCTTTCTTTATGTGTGTTTTGTGCTCGTATGTTTTCTTTTACTACGCATGAGTTTGCTCTCTTGTCTCTTCTCTATTATGCAAGACTTTTCTATTTTGTTGTTACTCTTAGGCTCGCATGTTAATTCACGTTGTTAATCCTTATTCTTTGCTATATGTGTTCATGTTTGAGTTCTTTGATTTTGTTCACTTTATTGAGTTCTGTTTATGTTCCTGCTAAGCATGTTTACTCTACTTTTATTTAAAACTCGTATCATCTCTTTCTTCTGGATTTGTTTCAACTCCGAGTTTTCTCAAACTTGGTCTCATGACCTTGAATCAGTGTTCTTTATATCGTGTGTGTTTGTCTCTCATAAGTCTTTGGAAGGGACTTCTGAGCCTCTTTTGATGGCATGTTTGCTCATCTCTATTGTCTAATTCGATTTGAAACCCTAAGATTTGGGGTTTTTCTTTGGCAAAGAGGTATTAGGGTTCCACTTTGGGACCCTAGGCTTTCAGACTCACTATGAGCCTGTAATTGAACTTGAACCCCTTTTGTTTGTGACTCTAAGGCTTGCAAAGTTAGATCTTTTTCTAAGTAACTTGACGATTCCTTTTGTTTGATCTGTGTGCTCTATATGTGAGGAAATTCCTATTTCAAAAAGGTTTTCACCATCTTAGTGATTGATTCTGAAATCCCTTTAATAAGGCTGATGAATTGTCATTGATTTTTTTTTCTTCGATTGAACCTCCTTTACCTTTCTTGACTTGGTTCAGTCAAATTGAACTTGTAATTTTTGTTTCACTGGCTGTTTGATTGATTCTCTTTCCATATTTATCACAAACCGTGTACTATTGATTGTTTTCCTTAAATAACTTCTGTGTATTTACCCCTTTTGTGATACTTTGAAAGGCTTTAATTAAAATTTTCTTTCCTTAACTGACTTTTACCCGTTGAAATCAGAATCCCTTAACCAAAGGGAGAATGATTTCAATGATATGTTCCTTGCCTTTCTTACTTGTTTCTCTGCACTATAAAAGGGACTGTCGTTCTGAACTTTTACAGACGACTTCATTCTTCACACAACCTCCACACCACTAGTCTTTAAAATACTTGCACACTTGCAATACTGTTTTGAATTCAATACTCTGCTTTGCTTGGGATCTTTGGGAACTGCTTTGCTTGCAACTTGGCTTTTTCAAGACTATTGTTCTTTACTTATTTCTTCTGAAACTGGTATGTTCTTATTTTGCTTTCCTGCCTCACCCCTATGTGTTTACTTATAGTTTTCAGCATTCTTGTTTACTTTGCTGTTCATGTTCAGTGATTAAATTATGTATGTCATATTGTTGGACTTTGAGTCTGAATTAGGCTATTTGGTTGTAGCTGGAACTTCTGATGTAATTTTACTTTCTTTCTTTTGATTCATTTGGGTCTGTAATAATTTGTAATAACTATTAGGGATGACTAGTGGAAAGAGATGGGGAATGATTGTATGCAAAGGGTAGATAACTTGCCTATAGGATTTTCTAATTCCTGCATTCACATAGACAGCATGCCTATAGGTTATTTATAAATTTTTTCTACATTTCTACATATAGAAATCCTGTCTCTAAGTCTCTGCATCTCTGCATATAGAAATCATGATCATAGGCTTTTCCTGCACTTCTGCACATACCTGTCATTAGGCAAACAATCATAGGTCTAATATAAAAATCAACTTCATTCTAGATATCATGCCTATAGGACTCTTGCATCTATGTAATCATTTAAAACCAATAACGCTTATATAACTTGCCTATAGGAATAATCAATTGAATCAGCCTCGTCTATTTTACCTATACGTCTAAAACCAATCATAAAGCCGTTTAAAATCTGCAAATCTTTTGTTTATAAAACCAGTAATCCTTCTTTAAAATTAGTGCGCTCCGCTAGATATCATGTCTATAGGTCTCACTTAGGCAAACCATTAGGTATTTAATTAACTGTGTCAGCTCTGATAAGTACAACTAGACAAGGCTAACTCGGACTCCTAATTTGAGAAATATGTGATAAATCAGCCTATGCTAATGCTTTTAAATTTAGCTCAGACCATAACCAGTATTTGAAGTCATGCTATATATTTGCCTTTGAGTGAGGAGGCATGTTTGAGCCTTAATTGTTGTTTGTCTTTCCCCTATTCGATTATGTGTTTTGTTTGTCGCCTAGACTTTTATCCTTTTTAAACTTCTGAGAACCCCCAACTCCCTCCCTTTTAGGATTAGTAGTCTCAGTGCCTCCGGGACTAATAGGATCGGGACGGTTAATAGCATGCAATAAGTAACGATACTAATCTGCGCTTTAATACCTTAATGGGGTAGGAATTGTAGACATGGAGATCATGATCACGCGATAACACCACGCGTATAATTGGTTACCGGGTGTTCGTGGATGATCCATGTTATTTATAAACCTAGGACCCTCCCTTCTTATGTACTTACATTCTTATTTTCTTATTTTCTATCAGTTTCAAATTATTTAAAATTTCTTTGAATTTCCAGCACTGTCTTCCTTCTAAAATTTCCGCCCATTTTACTTCTTTGTCTGATTACTTGCATTCCTTACTTGATCCCATTTTTCTACACTTATACATTCTTTTTAAACAACTATAAAACCACCTATTCCCTAACTTCAGCATGTTTATTTAACCTTTATGCATTCCTACTTGCAATCGTTATGTGGAAGTTGTCTTGTATGTTTATTCGCTTTAAAGTCACAATTGTCGCATGGCGGGGAACCATACTAGCGGATCTTGGGGGATGCCTAACACCTTCCCCCTGAGATAATTTCAAGCCCTTACCCATTCTCTGGTTCTTCTTTTCTTTTAATTTCTTAGTATCCTAATGCACTTAATCATTAGGTGGCGACTCTTCTAAATCTCAAACCCAAATTCCCAAAAGGAATAGAGTTGTCCGCCCAAATGTCGTAAACCCGATTTCGCAAGGAAAAAGGGGGCATCGACGGCATGGCGACTCCACTAGAGATTTCTTTAGAATTTTACCATTTCATGTTTCTTGTGACTTTATTGCTTCTTTACTGCCTTTATTTAATGTCTTTATATCTTTTCTACTACGAAACTGACTTGGCTCTTTGTTTCTTTTCTTTAATGCTTTCTTTTACCGCTTTCCTTGAATACTGTTGTACGAGCAATTATTGTAATCATTATGAACGTGAAAGTACATGACAATTTGTTAAATATTGTATTGCATTTTTCAACATCATATTTCAGTCGTGCCAAACAAAATACCATAGCAACGCTTATAATGAGTGGTTGCGCCCTTCCAATATTATCACCCCCTAAATTTGGCAAAGGCATATTTGCGGTAAAACTAGTCGATCAGCGGTGCCGTCGACAGTTCCGCGCCTTTCCGTCTTGAGTTGTCCGCTCAAGGGTACCAAGTCTAATACCCCATAGAAACCATTTCTCTTTAAATTGTGCATGCATCATGGTCAAACTTAGCCGAGTCAGTTATGTTATCCGCATAATGACTCTCTAAGATAGCCTTGTCCAAAGTCCATTGGGTTTCCTTGAAACCCAAACGGACACTACCACGATCTGTGCATTTATTTGGAGAACTAAATGCTTTGTTATGCTAATTGTTGATATTAAATAGTCGAGTCTGGTGGGGGTAAGGGCTGTTGATACCCAATTTTTCCCTATGTATTTTTATATACTCAAAATATTCTCAAAGTAGCATGTACATGTATATATAAGCATGCCCAAGAGTTTTGGTATTTTTCCCTTATTTTTAAAGATTTTAAAATCAATTTATTGTCTATTTTAATAGTACAAAATTCAATAATTATTCCCAGACTAGCATTTTCGGTGAATAATTTATTTTCATTCTCATATTTACACCAAGAAATAATTAAGGTAATTTTTGCATATTTTTACAAATTTGTTTGGTATTTTTTAAGCTAAATTGCATATAATTGCAATTATAGCCTATTTTTGCGATTAACAGCATTTTACAATTATAAAATCATTTTTAGTATTTCAGATTAATATTTATACGTTATTAATTAGTTCAGCGCCTTTAATTTGTTTTTAAAATAATTATAACTATTTTATATAAAATAAAAGAGGGAAATTGGCTATTTAACACATAGCCCTTTATGTGTTTCAATTTTAGCCCAATTTAACCCCACCCCATCAGATTTTAAATTAACCCGATTGACCCAATACCCAATTCAAATCTGCCTAGCCCAATTTCTAAAAAACCTGGCCCAGCTCCAAATCAATCTGAGCCGTTGATCAAATAAGATCAACGGCCCAGATTTATTTTCCTAAATTAAATCCTAACTACCCCTCCCCCCCTTGACCCCTCAATCTTTGAGACCGATCTCTCTCTCTACTTCATCTCTTCCTCTCCTCCTTCTCTCTAGAATCTTCTGGTTCTTCTTCTCCGATGGCTTTCACCATCTCTCCGGCCACCTCCAGCCTTACCTCTTTCGACCACCAGCCGCCGTGAAACCTTATATTGCCGATTCCCTCTATCCTTGAGACCCCAGAAGCCTCCGCCATACAAGACGGTCACTGAAGCTTCGCCTACTTTGTTTCCGGCCTTTCTCCGGCGAGTTTTGACTCGATGGTGATCTAATCACCATTGTTCCTGAGTTTCACGGCCAGGTTATCCCTACTTCCTCTGTTTTCTTAGGAAACCCTAACCTCGACCCAAGTCTCTTAAAAACCCGTCTATATTTTAACGATTTGTGACTCACTCCTTCATGTTTTAAACCTTTCTTTACTCGATCTTTACAAATGATCCAATTTTAAGCATTTTTGTCTCCTATTTGAAACTAGGGTTTCTCGACCCTGTTTTCAGAAAGGTTTCCTATAATTTAATAAAACGTCTTTACTGTGTTTGAGCTATTATCTCCTGATTTTATGTTATTCTAACGAGTATTGATGAAACCCGAGGTATTCTGGGTTGTTTCTTTGCTACTTTACTATGCATCTATGTGTTCTCTGCAACTCTGCGTTGATTCATTGTCTTGACCTTTAATTCCTGTTGTTCTATGAGTACTTCTCCCTGTTAATCGCATGACTGCTATTTAAATGCTTGATGATTCCCACGGGTTGTTACTTGTTACTTGTATTGATCCTTTTGTGTATTAACTATGATACTTGCCTTAGAACTCTTTACTAATTTTGTGTATTTTCCTTTGACTATGATGCTTGCCTTAACACTCTTTACTGATTTTGTGTATTTCCTTACTTGTTGACATCTGCCTTAACTGATAGTTGATTCCCTGCGATTCCGGGTGATCTCTTACTGATTTTCAGAATGATACTCTGCCTTATTTTATATGCGAGCATGTCGCCAATTGATTCTTACCTTCCTTAATTCATATGTTTTGTACCTGGTCCTAATCACATGCCTTATTCTTTACTACTCTCTGTATGATTGAAATTAGTCTTTCAGTTAGTTCTCTTTCCTTATTTGTCACTATGGTAGCCGTTTGAACTAGGACTCCCCAACTAAAGGGGAGTACTTACATTGAATGGGATTTTTTGTATTTACTTCTATAATTATACTAGACTTTACTTCTTACCTTATTTTTCTACTCGTTTCCAGAACTATAAATACTCTACTCTTTCATTAGCAAAAAAACAGACATCAGTGAATACTCTCAATTCTACATTCTCTTGTGCTCTTTCTCTCTTTCTCTTTGGCTCTATTGTTGTTCTCTGCTCTTGCCTATTATTAGCCGGCTGTAAGCCAAGGCTAATATTGTGTTATCACTTTGTCTTTGCATCCTGCTCTTGCACTTTTACTGGTATGTCCTAATTAATCTTCAAGCCTCCAATCAATGTGTTTTTTTTTCTTGTTTCAGTTCATTATCTTCCTGATTTTCTTCTATTTACGCTTCTACTGCTCAATATGCGATTGATTCTTTTGTTTAGTACTTTACCATGTCTTCTGACTTACATGCTAAGTCTATAATATGACGTTGTCTATCCCTAACTTCTACTTGCTATGCCTGTATCCTATTGTTGTACATTATCATGCCTAAACTTTATCACTTCCTAATTCCCCTGATCCCTGGCACTTTATATGTCCTTCTTGATTTACATGCTTCTATTTGTTGTTCATCTTAACTGTTATAATTGTCCCCCTGTTACTGTCTAAGTATTATGTCTATGCTTGACCATTTCTTGGTCCCCTGAATCTTCTGATTTTGTGTAGTCATGCTTCAGTGAGCTTTCATAAGTCTCTGTATCTCCTTTTTGCATTATGTGATCTATCTATTCCCTTTCCCCCATGATCCTTGTATGCAATCCTATACCGTTGAACTACTGTAACTAGTGCTTCTGCTGTTTTCTTTTTTAAAACAAATCCCTTGTTTTGAAATTTTAAACTACTCCTTCCTGCACTTCACACTACACTTAGAGAATAGGTTCTGCCCCCTTCGTGTGAGCATTGCCTTGGGTACCTCTGAGTACTCACTGAACTTTGACACACAAGGCTGGTAATCCCACACTGCACCTGTCCTGCATTCTTCTAAGTGTTTAGGTGCTGGTATTGGCCAGGGACCCAATGGGGCCCTAGGGAGCTTTGCCGCACCTAGACCATGGCAAAGGCTGTGAAACTCGAAGGAAGTGAGGTTGGAAGACTGGGCCTGATTGAAGGCTCCCTATAGAATAACTTCTTATTTTTTTAGTTCTTTATTACTGTAATTCAGATACTATTGGTTTGTAATAATTTGTAAATGAACGATTGGGGGCTGAATAGTGAATATGGGAGGAGGGGTATGCATGTTTATTTTAATGGGTAGAAAACTTGTTTATAGGTTTTATTTACCTATTTGCGCAATAGATAACCTGCTTAGGACATGCATGTCATGCGTTAGAAATCTTGTTTTAGGTCTTTCGCTCTCAATATGTTATTGTACTCACTTCGTAATTTTAATCAATTAACAACAAGCCAAATAAACTGTCATTTCTGCATTGGCATATTAGAAATCATGTTTTAGGTACTCCTATGTGCATTAGATATCTTGTCCTTAGGACTTCTTATTCGTTCGAATTACAGTGGTTAATTAACATGTTAGTCTAATAACTTTGCTACAATATGGCTAAGTGGTTTGAAACGCTTCTGCAAATACCTTATCATGCGTACCTTAAAAAATCAAAATCAAAATATGCATGTCTATTCCTTAAGATAATCAGACAATGTATACGACGCCTAGGCAAACTTTAGGCCCAATAAGAATTGATTAATTGTGTTTTACCAGTTTAGGACCAACCAACTTCTTTTAATTTCGAACTCTGCCGCTCCCATTCTTGCTTTGATTCTCTGAAGTTCACTCTGGTTTTCTTAAAAACTCTGCTCCATCTTGAAACGATTTTGAAATGGTGCACCTATTTACTCTTATTGAGTTTCAGATTTTTATGTTCTCAAATCACTGGGTTACCAACCTCTGCCCAGAATCGTGCTATTCTACTTGTCTTGTACCTCATTAAATTACTATTACTACATCATTTTTAAAACCATGCTTTAACTGTGTTACCTATTCCTTTTGTAAAAAACTCCTGTCTTTGAGACCTTAAATGTGTTTAAGATGTGCTAATTATGCGTTCATTTGAGGAGGGATCTGTGAGCCTTTATTTGACTTTGTATGTTCCCTTATGTGAAGTCCTATTTGTTATGTATGTCGCTTAGCATTTTTGCCTTTAAACTTAAGGGTTCAGCCTAGTCCCTACCACATAGGAATAGTGGTCCTAAATACCCTCCAGAACTTATAGGACGGGACGGGTAATAGCACGCAGTAAGTATTCGTGACCAACACACGCGTTTAGTAACTTTACGGGGTGGAAAGGGTAGAATATGGAGATGATGACTGATGCGCTAATATCTCATGTAGCCCCTTTTCTAAGGAGAAGTTACTGAATATTGCATTAATGATCCATATTAATCATAAACCTAGGACCCCTCTCCCTTTGTTTGTTTTCGTCTCTTCTTGTAAAACCATTCAAATCTTTTCATAAATCATTGCCTTCCCTACTTACCTTCAAAGTTTTTTTTAGCTTATTTGCAATGTTGTATATTTGAATATTTGATTGCTTGATTACATAAAGTCACAATATAACATGGCCAGGAACCACACTAGTGGATCTTGAGGGGTGCCTAACACCTTCCCCTCGAGATAATTTCTAGCCCTTACCCAAACTCTGGTTTTCCAACTCAAAAACCCCTTAGTGTCCTAATGCACTTAATCATTAGGTGGCAACTCTTCAATTCCAAAAAAAACCCAAATCCCAAAAGGGAATAGAGTTGTCCTCCCAAATGTCGTAAACCCAATTTCGCGAGAAAAAGGGGGCGTCGACAGCATGGCGACTCTGCTGGGGATTTCTTTAAGGCTTTTACCACTTCATGTTATTTGTGACTTTATTGCTTCTTTATTGCTTTTATTTAATGTCTTTATCTCTCTTCTCCTCCGAAACTGACTTGGCTTTTTGGTTTCTTTTTCTTTAATGTTTTCTTTTACTGCTTTCCTTCAATGCTGTTGTAATTCTGAGCAATTATTGTAATCGTTATTTATTTATGTGCAAATACGTGACAACTTGCTTCATTCTTGTAATTGCATCTTCAAATTCATATTCCACTCGTCCAAACAAACACCATAGCAACACTTATAATGAGTGGTTGCGCCCTTCCGATATTATTACCCCCTAAATTTGGCAAACGCGTATTTGCGGTAAAACTAGTCGATCAGCGGTGCAGTCGACGGTTCCGTGCCTTTCCCTCTTGAGTTGTCCGCTCAAGGGTACCGGTCTAATACCCCATACAAACCTTACTCTGTTTTAACTGTGCATGCATCACTGTCAAACCTAGTCGAGTCAGTTATGCTGTCCACATAATGACTCTTTAAGATAGCCTTGTCCAAGGTCCACTGGGTTCCCTTGGAACCCAAACGGACACCACCATATTCTGTGCATTTATTTGGAGAACTAAATGCTGTTTATGCTAATTATTGGTTTAAATAGTCGAGTCCGGTGGGGGGGGGGGATATGGTCTTAACCCTTTTGTCTTGCAAAAAATGGAGAATAAGGTCCCCGACTTCGGTATGGTCAGTATACCCTCACTCTTGGTGACCTGGTGGAGGAATCTCCCCTCAAGTGACCAAATCAATGAATGGAAAGAGAGGGTCACCAAGGCTAGTGAGAAGCTGGAATATCTGGAATGCAGTCTGCTGGAGTTGGAAGGAAAAGTGAGGAAAAGAGTCACTGATTGCCAGAACGCTGAAGGAAACGAAGGAGAACGCCTAGCAAAGGCATTTTTACTGGTGAACCTACGCGAGCTGGAGGATTTGATCAACGAGGGCATTCAACCTGGAGAAGGTCCTTCTGGGACCAAATAGATAGGAATTTGCCTTTCCATTCATGAATGTAATAAGGCCAATGGCCATTAGTGACATTTTATTTCCTGTTATTTAGTATCGTTTTGGGATTCGTCTTATTTTTATTAATAAAATAAGGCATTTAGCATTATAAGTTCTCCAAATAACTTGTCGCTAGTCCTACCTCAGGCACAACGAGGCACCCAAATTAGGACACGATTTATATTCTTACACTATGTTTTTAAATATCGCAACGTTTTCTCCTTATAATCTTTACTAACTTGTTACCTTTTTTGTTTTTACTTTTGTTTTATTCCCCTCCCCAAAAGGTTAGTTCGTGCACTCTGGCATCATCATCCTACTCCACAAGATTAAGGGCCCTCCACCTCTTCCTCCTCCGAGTCCTGTCAGAAACAAGAACAAGGCAAAAATGGAAGACTTAAGCAACATCAGATAGGAGAACTCGGGTGAACGGGTAGAGTTTACTTAGGGTATTCAGGTTTCCAAGGAAAGTGCCGCCCAACTTGAGCAGAAGTTGTTGAAATTTCAGGAAGAACTGGACCAAGTTCGGAACTTGGCAAACTTATCATTTTCCCTCACTACCCCGGATGTCAACTTTCCCAATGCTCAAAATCCTACACATCCACAAAATATCCTAAAACCACAAAATCAACCCGCTCCCCATCACCACTGCAACACATGCCACACTTCAAGTAACATCCCATTACTCATCCCCGAACCACTTGACTCTACAAATGACCATTCTTACCCTCATCACAACAATCCCATTTATGTGGAAACTATGCTGCATCCCACGCAACCCCTTTCAAGCACACTTGAGTCCGATGACAAAGACTCTCTTATCAAGAACTTGGCCGCAAAGCTCAAGAAACTGACTAGCCGAGTCCAGGGTGTTGAAGGAAACAAAGGTATCGAAGGGCTGAATTATGAGGACCTTTGCATCCAGCCAGATGTTGAACTTCCGGAGGTGTGCAAACCTCCCAAGTTCGAAATGTTTGATGGAACAGGAGATCCCAGAGTCCATTTGAGGACATACTGCGACAAGTTGGTCGGAGTCGGGAGAGATGAAAAGATCCGCATGAAGCTCTTTATGAGAAGTCTGAAAGGGGATGCTCTATCTTGGTACATTAGCCAAGACCCCAAGAAGTGGACAAATTGGGTAGGTATGGCGTCCGATTTCATGGACAATTCAGATTCAATACAGAGAATGCGCCAGATATATTCTACATCCAGAATTTAAAGAAGAAACCCACGGAGACATTCCGCGAGTATGCTACTCGTTGGAGATCTGAAGCCGCTAAGGTCAGGCCAGCCTTAGAGGAAGAACAGATGAACAGATTTTTTGTCCGAGCTCAGGACCCACAGTACTACGAGAGGTTGATGTTGATCGAAGGCCAGAAACTTTCCGACATCATCAAGCTAGGGGAAAGGATCGAGGAAGGTATCAAGAGTGGTATGGTCACTAATTTTGAAGCATTGCAGGCTACCAACAAGGCTTTACAGTCTGGTGGCGCATCCAAGAAAAGGGATGTGAGTGCCGTAATTGTTGCACAAAGAACAAAATCCCCAGTCAAATACCAAACCTACCCATTACCTCTACTCACATCTCAACCTATCCCAAATTACCAAACACCCTCACCTTCCTACCAAGATCCACTACCTACTTACCAATCATCTCCACCTCCTGCATACCAGCCTACATCACCCAAATACTCCCAACCAGCACACGTCTACCAAGCCTACAATACCCAACAAGCTCACTATCAATCACCTCACCAAAATTTCCCTAGACCCCGGCCAAACTTCGACCGCAGACCTCCCAAACAGTACACCACTATTGCCGAACCAATCGAGCAGCTGTATGAAAGGCTTAAAGCCGCTGGTTACGTCACCCCTATCCCTGCCATAACTCTAGAAAATCCTTCCCAATGGGTCAACCCGAACAAAACTTGTGCATACCATTCCGGCATGAAGGGTCATACCATTGATGAGTGCCGCTCCCTGAAGGACAAGATTTAGGCCTTGATAGACAATAAGATTATTGTGGCAAAAGAGCCTGCTCCGAACGTCCGCAACAACCCTCTACCTGACCACAAAGGGGGAGGCGTTCACATAATAGAAATAGAAGATGACTGGGATCCCAAAGGGTCGATTGGATTAATTGCGGAGGGTGACGATCCAAAGAAACCAACAGTCACTCTTAATCCGATTGTTGTCCAGATCCAGCCTTTTGGGGATGCTGAAAAGAACATGTCCATACCGCTCGATCTTGAAGCACCACCTTCCGCCAAGGCGCCGGGGCCAATTGAGGTTGAGTTTAGGTCCCCGAAAGCACCTGTGCCATTTGAAGTTGCTGTGTTACCTCCCAAAACAAGGGTACCCATTCCTGTAGCAATGTCAGCCATAGCACCATTACATACGAAGGCCATCCCATGGGATTACACAGCCGAGGCAAGAAGGAAAGGGAAAACCAAGTCTGGAGAAGCAATTGCAGCACAGGGTATGACCAGAACCGGCATGATTTATACTCCGGAACATTTGGTTGAATCAAGTAAGAAGGCCTCTGGACGATCCACCGAGACTGGGCCTGATGACCTTTGGAGGAAGATACAAGCAAAGGAGGATTCAGTCATCGATCAGTTGAACAAGACGCCGGCACAGATCTCCATCCTAGCTCTGCTACAAAGCTCCGATGCACATAAGAACGCCTTGATGAAGATACTGAGTGAGGCATATGTACCCAGCGATATAACTGGAGGAGAAATGGCGAACATGGTGGGGCGAGTATTGGAAAGTCACAAAATCACTTTCCACGAAGACGAGCTGCCACCTAAAGGGTTGAGCCACAACAAAGCGCTGCACATCACTGTGCAATGCGAGGATTATTTCATCACCAGGATTTTGATTGACGGAAGGTCCAGCCTCAACATTTGTCCCTTGGTGACTCTCTGAACATTAGGGAAAAGCCTGCATGAGATCAAAGATGGAGCCATCAATGTCAAAGCTTTCGACGGCTCCCAAAGGTCCACCATTGGGGAAATCAGTTTGTGTCTGCAGATGGGGCCAACTTGGTTCAACGTTGATTTTCAGGTGATAGACATCCCAGCATCTTACAACTTGCTATTGGGATGACCTTGGATTCACACCGCTGGAGCTGTAGCATCAACCCTGCACCAGGTAGTGAAGTTCGAGTGGAATCACCAAGAGGTGATTATTCATGGCGACGGTAGTAAACCCATATACAATCGCCAGACCATCCCAGCGATCGGAGGAAGAAGGAGGATAGGTGGGGAAACCCACCACCATATTGAGCGAGTCAACGCCGTGGACAAAGATAAATGGTGGGATAACAGGATTGAAAGCATACTGAATTGGAGTGGATATGAACCTGGCAAGGGACTCGGCAGGAACCTCCAGGGAATCACCGAACCTATCAAGCTGAAGAAGCATGGTACCACTTTTGGTTTGGGATACGAGTACACCTGGAAGGAATTCAAGGAATGGTCGCCACCCTGGAGCGGTCCTTACTATCCATTGGAGCATCCGATACCNAGAGACATTCCGCGAGTATGCTACTCGATGGAGGTCAGAGGCTGCTAAGGTCAGGCCGGCCTTAGAAGAAGAACAGATGAACAGGTTTTTCGTCCGAGCTTAGGACCCACAATATTATGAGAGGTTGATGCTGATTGAGGGTCAGAAGTTTTCCGACATCATCAAGCTAGGGGAGAGAATCGAGGAAGGTATCAAAACTGGTATGGTCACCAACCTTGAAGCATTACAGGCTACCAACAAGGCTCTACAGTCTGGTGGCACGTCCAAGAAAAGGGATGTAAGTGCCGTGATGGTTGCACAGAGAACAAAATCCCCAATAAAATACCAAACCTATCCATTACCCCCACTCACATATCAACCTACTCCAAACTACCAAGCAACCTCGCCCTCCTACCAAGCTCCACCACCTACTTACCAATCGTCTCCACCTCCCACATATCAGCCCACTTCACCTAAATACTCTCAACCCGCACCTGTCTACCAAGCCTACAACACTCAATCCTCTCACCATCAGTCACCTCCCACTCGCCAAAACTTTCCTAGACCTCGACCTAACTTCGATCGCAAACCTCCCAAATAATATACCGCCATTGCCGAACCGATCGACCAGCTATATGAAAGGCTCAAAGCTGCTGGTTACGTCACCCCCGTCCCTGCCATAACTCCAGAAAATCCTTCCCAATGGATCAACCCAAATAAAACTTATGCATACCATTCCGGCATGAAGGGGCATAACATTGACGAGTGCCGCTCGCTGAAGGATAAGATCCAAGCTTTAATTGACAATAAGATCATCGTGGCAAAGGAGCCTGCTCCTAATGTTCGCAACAACCCTCTGCCTGACTACAAGGATGGAGGCGTTCACATGATCGAGATAGAAGATGATTGGGACCCCAAAGGGTCGATTGGATTGATTGCCAAAGGTGACGAGCCGAAGAAACCAACAGTCACACTTAATCTGATTGTTGTCCAGAACCAGCCTTCTGGGGATGCTGAAGTGAACATGTCTATACCGCTTGAGTTCGAAGCACCTCCTTCTGCAAAGGCGCCCGGACCAATTGAGGTCGAGTTTGGATCCCCAAAAGCACCTGTGCCATTTGAAGTTGTTGTGTTACCTCCCAAAGCAAGGGTACCCATTCCTGTAGCAATGTCAGCCATAGCACCATTCCAAAACGATGGTCGTCCCTTAGGAATACACCGCCGAGACAAGAAGGGAAGGGGAAACCAAATCTGGAGAAGCAATTGCAGCACAGGATATGACCAGAACCGGCAAGGTTTATACTCCAGAACATCTCGCTAAGTCCAGTAAACAAGCCTCTGGACGATCAATCGTCACTGAAACTGGGCCTGAGGACCTCTGGAGGAAGATACAAGCAAAGGAGTACTCAGTCATCGATCAGTTGAACTAGACGCCAGCCCAGATTTCCATCTTAGCTCTGCTACAAAGTTCTGACGCACATAGAACGCCTTATTGAAAGTGTTGAGCGAGGCATATGTGCCCAACAACATAACTGGAGGAGAAATGGCAAACATGGTAGGGCAGGTATTGGAGAGTCACAAAATCACTTTCCATAAAGATGAGCTGCCACCAAAAGGGCTAAGCCACAACAAAGCATTGCACATCACTGTGCAATGTGAAGATTATTTCATCACCAGGATTCCGATTGACGGAGGGTCCAGCCTCAATATTTGTCCATTGGTGACTCTCAGAACATTGGGAAAGAATCTGCATGAGATCAAGGATGGGGCCATCAACGTCAAAGCTTTTGATGGTTCCCAAAGGTCCACTATTGGGGAAATCAGTTTGTGTCTGCAAATGGGACCGACTTGGTTTGACGTTGATTTTCAGGTGATAGACGTCCCAGCATCTTACAACTTGCTATTGGGACGACCTTGGATTCACGCCGCTGGAGCTGTAGCATCAACCCTGCACCAGGCAGTAAAGTTCGAATGGAACCACCAAGAGGTGATTATTCATGGCAACGGTAGTAATCCCATATACAGTCGCCAGACCGTCCCAGCGATCGGAGGGAGAAGGAAGATAGGCGGGGAAACCTACCATCATATCGAGCGAGTCAACGCCGTAGACAAGGATAAATGGTGGGATAACAAGATTGAAAGGATATTGAATTGGTGTGGATACGAACCTGGCAAGGGGCTCGGCAAAAACCTCCAGGGAATCGCCAAACCCATCAAGCTGAAGAAACACGGTACCACTTTTGGTTTGGGATATGAGTACACCTAGAAAGAGCTTAGTGAATGGTCACCACCATGGCGCGGTCCTTAATACCCATTGGAGCATCCGATACCTCGCCTGGAGCAGACTTTCCAGCCAACAGATGTCATATATGGGTCAGAGGAAAAGGAAGCGTTGGCAGGCGAAAATGAAGAACCTGCTCTTGGAAGACGACAATATGGACTGTTATGTCATTTTCGAGGAGGAAGAGGAGGAAGGCCCTTCCATACAAGCTGTGAGCCGAGGAGCGCGCCTCAATAATTGGTCCATCAGAACCACCAGAGCCCGGAGAGCTTCGGGGTAGCAAGGCTGAACAAAGCACCATGCATCACCTTTTACTTTTTCGCTAGTTGATTTCCTTTCCGCCTTTTTAATTTCGAAAATAAGAGCTCCAATGTGCAAAACAATTATGAAATTTATCAAAGCATTTCTGTTTCTTATAAATCTCGCTCTTATTATTTTTCTATCGTTTACTTTATTTACACAACATTACTATTACTTATCTTGATGAACCGACAATTGTGACATGCAACGAGACAACGCAACAAACGGACATAGACTCAGAAGATGATATACCAGAAGAGGTCGTTAAAGAGGTTGAGGACTTTGAGAATAGGCCTAAGTCTAACTTGGACGAAACTGAGGTTATCAACTTGGGGGATACAGAGAATGTCAAGGAAACGCGCATCAGTGTTCACCTGTCACCGTCAGAAAAAGAAGAGTACACGGAATTCCTAAGGGAATATGAGGACATATTCGCCTGGTCGTATGATGATATGACTGGTCTCAGTACATCTATTGTAGCTCACAAACTACCAACAGTTCCGACATGTCCGCCGGTAAAGCAGAAGCTCACAAAATTCAAACCTGACATGAGTTTGAAAATCAAGGAAGAAGTTACCAAGCAAGTCAAAGCCAAGGTCCTCAGGGTAGTGGAGTATCCAACATGGTTAGCCAACATTGTACCAGTGCCGAAGAAGGATGGGAAGGTTAGAGTCTGTGTCGACTACCGGGATCTCAACCGGGCCAGTCCGAAAGACGACTTCCCTTTGTCGAACATACACATCCTGATTGACAATTGCGCCAAGCACGAGCTGCAGTCATTTGTTAATTGTTTTGCTGGGTATCATCAGATATGGATGGACGAAGAAGACGCGGAGAAAACGGCTTTCATTACGCCGTGGGGGATGTATTGTTACAAGATGATGCCGTTTAGATTAAAAAATGCTGGGGCCACCTACATGAGGGCCAAGACTACTATTTTCCATGACATGATACACAAAGAGATCGAGGTGTATGTAGACGATGTCATCATCAAATCCAAGAAAGCCACTGACCACATGGAAGATCTGAGGAAGTTCTTCAACAGATTGAGAAGGTACAATCTAAAACTGAACCCCGCCAAATGTGCATTTGGGGTTCCTGCCGGAAAACTGCTTGAGTTCATCGTAAGTCGACGAGGGATAGAACTGGATCCGTCAAAGGTTAAGGCCATTCAAGAATTGCCACCGCCAAAGAACAAGAAAGAGGTTATGAGTTTCTTGGGGAGACTCAACTACATCAGCCGGTTCATAGCTCAGTCCACTGTCATTTGTGAGCCAATCTTTAAGATGTTGAAGAAGGACGCCGCCACCAAATGGACTGATGATTTTCAGAAAGCCTTTGACAAAATCAAGGAATACCTGTCAATGCCGCCAGTTCTTGTTCCGCCCGAACCGGGTAGACCGCTATTGCTCTACCTTGCAGTATCCGATGGGGCATTCGGTTATGTTTTAAGACAACATGATGAAACGGGGAGAAAGGAGCAAGCCATCTACTATCTCAGCAAGAAGTTCACCCCGTACGAGGCCCGGTATTCTTTGATAGAACGCACCTGTTGTGCTTTGACTTGGGTAGCTCAGAAGTTGAGGCATTATTTCTGTTCCTATACTACTTATCTCATATCAAGAATGGATCCGTTGAAGTATATTTTCCAAAAGCCCATGCCCATGGGCAAGCTAGCCAAATGACAAATCCTGCTGAGTGAATTTGATATTGTCTACGTAACCCAGAAGGCAATTAAAGGACAAGCACTGACAGATCATCTTGCTGAAAATCCCGTGGATGGAGAATACGAGCCTCTAAAGACGTATTTTCCTGACGAAGAGATCTCTTTCATAGGAGAAGACATCGCAGAATCCTATGGTGGCTGGAGAATGTTCTTCGACGGAGCAGCAACTTCAAAGGAGTTGGCATAGGAGCAGTTCTAGTGTCAGAAACAGGTCGGCATTATCCGGTGTCTGCCAAGCTCAGGTTCCCTTGCACCAACAACATGGTCGAGTACGAAGCCTGCATCTTAGGGCTCAAGCTGGCCATTGATATGAACATTCAGGAGTTACTAGTGATCGGGGATTCAGACTTGCTTATACATCAGGTCCGAGAAGAATGGGCAACCAAGAACTCTAAGATACTCCCGTATTTGCATCATGTACGGGAGTTGAGGAAGAGGTTCACAAAGACAGAATTCCGGCATGTTCCCAGAGTCCAGAATGAGTTCGCCGACGCATTGGCCACTCTATCATCCATGATTCAGCATCCAGATAAGAACTTCATTGATCCTATCCCGGTAAAAATCCATCATCAACCAGCTTACTGTGCTCATGTCAAGGAAGAAGCCGACGGAAAACCATGGTTTCATGACATCAAAAAATATTTGGCGACAGGAGAATACCCAGAATTTGCAAACGCTACTCAGAAGCGCACACTGCGGAGGTTATCTAATCACTTCTTTCACAGCGGAGGAGTTCTGTATAGAAGGACTCCCGACTTGGGATTACTAAGGTGTGTCGAAGCAAAGGAAGCATCCAGGTTGTTAGAAGAGGTTCATGCAGGAACCAGTGGTCCGCATATGAATGGTTTTGTCTTAGCCAAGAAAATACTCCGAGCTGGATATTTTTGGATGACAATGGAAACGGACTGCATCCAGTATGTCCAAAGATGCCATCGCTATCAGATACATACGGATATGATAAAGGTGCCTCCTAATGAGCTTAATGCAACAAGCTCGCCGTGGCCGTTCGCCGCTTGGGGAATGGATGTCATCGGACCTATCGAGCCTGCCGCATCAAACGGGCACAGGTTCATTCTAGTGGCCATTGATTATTTCACCAAATGGGTTGAAGCAGCATCATATAAGGCAGTAACCAAGAAAGTTGTGGCAGACTTTGTCCGCGACCGTATCATTTGCCGGTTCGGCATCCCAGAGTCAATCATTACTGATAATGGTTCCAATCTCAACAGTGATCTGATGAAAGCAATGTGTGAAACCTTCAAGATTAAGCACGAGAATTCTACAGCCTACAGACCTCAGATGAATGGAGCTGTAGAAGCGGCCAATAAGAACATCAAGAAGATACTAAGGAAAATGATAGAGAAACACAAGCAGTGGCACGAAAAGCTATCATTTGCTTTATTGGGGTACCGTACCACAGTTCGCACATCAACCAGGGCAACTCCCTATATGTTGGTTTATGGTACCGAGGCAGTCATCCCGGCCGAGGTAGAAATACCTTCCCTGGGGATTATACAGGAAGCGGAACTTGAAGATGCAGAATGGGTAAAGAGTCGCTACGAGCAGTTAGCCCTTATAGACGGAAAGAGAATGAACGCAGTTTGTCATGGTCAATTGTATCAAAACAAGATGTCCAGAGCCTTCAACAAAAGAGTCAAGCCGAGATAGTTTATGCCAGGACAGCTGGTGCTGAAGAAAATTTTCCCGCATCAGGATGAAGCCAAGGGGAAGTTCTCTCCTAACTGGCAGGGCCCGTACATGGTTCACCGGGTACTAACAGGAGGAGCCCTCATACTTGCAGAAATGGATGGAGAAGTCTGGCCAAAGCCAATTAATTCAGATACAGTCAAGCATTATTATGTGTAATCATTATGATTTCTTTATGATGTAATTTGAACTACGCCTAACCAGATTCCCGCTTAAGAGGGGATACGTAGGCAGCCCTATGGGTTCGGTCACAATTCAATAAAATTTTTATTTCCCCCGATATTGGAAACTGGGGCAGAATTTTGAGGAGGACCCTCAAAATTCTGAAGTTGATTCTAAGTCCTTCGTCACACGCAGCCGTCAGAGGCACCAGCCCAGTAAACTGGGGCAGAATTTTGAGGAGGACCCTCAAAATTCTGGAGCAAAGAGGTCGCCAATAACGATTCATACAAGCTAAATCTTCTAATCGATAATTAGGCCAAAGAAGAACTTCAATTTAATTAATTCATTTTTCTCTTTATAAAGAGGTTTCCTTTCATCCAAAAATTGACTCCTAGTTTTTTACATT
>NW_017675474.1:0-11229 GCF_001879085.1 Nicotiana attenuata | reverse complement strand
CCCCCCCCCCCCACCTTTCAGTCTTCGAGACCGGTCACTCTCTCTCTACTCCGTCTCTTCCTCTCCTCCTTCTCTCTACAATCTTCTGGTTCTTTCGCCTGGTTTGTTTCCGGCCTTTCTCCGGCGAGTTTTAACTCGATGGTGTTCTAATCACCATGGTTCCTGAGTTTCACGGCCAGGTTATCCCTACTTCCTCTATTTTCTTAGGAAACCCTAACCTCGACCCAAGTCTCTTAAAAACCCATCTGTATTTTAACGATTTGTGACTCACCCCTTCATGTTTTAAACCTTTCTTTACTCGATCTTTACAAATGATCAAGTTTTAAGCATCTTTGTCTCATATTTGAAACTAGGGTTTCTCGACCCTGTTTTCAGAAAGGTTTCCTATTATTTTTTAAAACGTCTCTACTGTGTTTAAGCTATTATCTCCTGATTTTATGTTATTCTAACGAGTATTGATGAAACCCTGGGTATTCTGGGTTGTTTCTTTGCTACTTGACTATGCATCTATGTGTTCTCTGCAACTGCTATGTTGATTCATTGTTTTGACCTTTAATTCATGTTGTTCTATGAGTACTTCTCCCTGTTAATCGCATGACAGCTATTTAAATGCTTGATGATTCCTACGGGTTTTTACTTGTTACTTGTATTGATCCTTTTGTGTATTAACTATGATACTTGCCTTAGAACTCTTTACTGATTTTGTGTATTTTCCTCTGACTATGATGCTTGCCTTAACACTCTTTATTGATTTTGTGTATTTCCTTACTTGTTGACATCTGCCTTAACTGATAATTGATTCCCTGTGATTCCGGGGGATCTCTTACTGATTTTCAGAATGATACTCTGCCTTATTTTATATGCGAGCATGTCGCCAATTGATTCTTACTTTCCTTAATTCATATGTTTTGTACATGGTCCTAATCACATGCCTTATTCTTTACTACTCTCTGTATGATTGAAATTAGTCTTTCAATTAGTTCTCTTTCCTTATTTGTCACTATGGTAGCTGTTTGAACTAGGACTCCCCAACTAAAGGGGAGTACTTACATTGATTGGGATTCTAATTGTATTTACTTCTATAATTATACTACACTTTACTTTTTACCTTATTTTTCTACTCGTTTCCAGAATTATAAATACTCTACTCTTTCATTAGCAAAAAAACAGACATCAGTGAATACTCTCAATTCTAAATTCTCTTGTGGTCTTTCACTCTTTCTCTTTGGCTCTATTCCTGTTCTCTGCTCTTGCCTATTATTAGCCAGCTGTAAGCCAAGGTTAATATTGTGTTATCACTTTGTCTTTGCATCCTGCTCTTGCTCTCTTACTGGTATGTCCTAATTAATCTTTAAGCCTCCAATCAATGTGTTTTTTTTTCTTGTTTCAGTTCATTATCTTCCTGATTTTCTTCTATTTACGCTTGTACTGCTCAACATGCGATTGATTCTTTTGTTTTAGTACTTTACCATGTCTTATTCTTCTGACTTACATGATAAGTCTATAATATGACGTTGTCTATCCCTAACTTCTACTTTCTATGCTTGTATCCCATTGTTGTACATTATCATGCCTAAACTTTACCACTTCCTAATTCCCCTGATCCCTGGCACTTTATATGTCCTTCTTGATTTACATGCTTCTAACTGTTGTTCATCTTAACTGTTATAATTGTCCCCCTGTTACTGTCTAAGTATCATGTCAAAGCTTGATGGTTTCTTGGTCCCCTGAATCTTCTGATTTTGTGTAGTCATGCTTCAGTGAGCTTTCATAAGTCTCTGTATCTCCTTTAGCATTATGTGATCTATTTGTTCGCTTTCCCCCATGATCCTTGTATGCATTCCTATACTGTTGAACTACTGTAACTAGTGCTTCTGCTGTTTTCTTTTTTAAAACAAATCCCTTGTTTTGAAAACTCTTTTAAACTACTCCTTCCTGCACTTCACACTACACTTAGAGAATAGGTTCTGCCCCCTTCGTGTGAGCATTGCTTTGGGTACCTCTGAGTACTCACTGAACTTTGACACACAAGGCTGGTAATCCCGCACTGCACCTGTCCTGCATTCTTCTAAGTGTTTAGGTGCTGGTATTGGCCAGGGGCCCAATGGGGCCCTAGGGAGCTTTACCGCACCTAGACCATGGCAAAGGTTGTGAAACTCGAAGGAAGTGAGGTTGGAAGACTAGGCCTGATTGAAGGCTCCCTATAGAATAACTTCTTATTTTTTTTGTTCTTTATTACTATAATTCAGATACTATTGGTTTGTAATAATTTGTAAATGAACGATTGGGGGCTGAATAGTGAATATGGGGGGAGGGATATGCATGTTTATTTTAATGGGTCGAAAACTTGTTTATAGGTTTTATTTACCTATTTGTGCAATAGATAACCTGCTTAGGACATGCATGTCATGCGTTAGAAATCCTGTTTTAGGTCTTTCACTCTCAGTATGTTATTGTACTCACTTCATAATTTTAATCAATTAACAACAAGCCAAATAAACTGTCATTTCTGCATTGGCATATTAGAAATCATGTTTTAGGTACTCCTATGTGCATTAGATATCTTGTCCTTAGGACTTCTTATTCGTTCGAATTATAGTGGTTAATTAACATGTTAGTCTAATAACTTTGCTAAAATATGGCTAAGTGGTTTGAAACGCTTCTGCAAATACCTTATCATGCGTACCTTAGAAAAATCAAAATCAAAATATGCATGTCCATTCCTTAAGATAATCAGACAATGTATACGACGCCTAGGCAAACCTTGGGCCCAATAAGAATTGATTAATTGTATTTTACCGGTTTAGGACCAACCAACTTCTTTTAATTTCGAACTCTCATTCTTGCTTTGATTCTCTGAAGTTCACTCTGTTTTTCTTATAAACTCTGCTCCATCTGGAAACGATTTTGAAATGGTGCACCTATTTACTCTTACTGAGTTTCTGATCTTTATGTTCTCAAATCACTGGGTTACCAACCTCTGCCCAGAATCGTGCTATTGTACTTGTCCTGCACCTCATTAAATTACTGTTACTACTTCATTATTAAAATCATGCTTTAACGGTTGTTACCTATTCCTTTTGTAAAAAACTCCTATCTTTGAGACCTTGAATGTGTTTAAGACGTGCTAATTATGCGTTCATTTGAGGAGGGATCTGTGAGCCTTTATTTGACTTTGTATGTTCCCTTATGTGCAGTCCTATTTGTTATGTATGTCGCTTAGCATTTTTGCCTTTAAACTTATGGGTTCAGCCTAGTCCCTACCACATAGGAATAGTGGTCCTAAATACCCTCCAGGACTTATAGGACGGGACGGGTAATAGCACGCAGTAAGTATTCGTGACCAACACACGCGTTTAGTAACCTTTACGGGGTGGTAAGGGTAGAATATGGAGATGATGACCGATGCACTAATATCTCATGTAGCCCCTTTTCTAAGGAGCAATTACTGAATATTGCATTAATGATCCATATTGATCATAAACCTAGGACCCCTCTCCCTTTGTTTGTTTTCATCTCTGCCTTCCCTACTTACCTTCAAAGTTTTTTTTAGCTTATTTGCAATGTTGTATATTTGAATCTGTTGTATATAACATGGCTGGGAACCACACTAGTGGATCTTGAGGGGTTCCTAACACCTTCCCCTCAAGATAATTGCTAGCCCTTACCCAAACTTTGGTTTTCCAACTCAAAAACACCTTAGTGTCCTAATGCACTTAATCATTAGGTGCCAACTCTTCAATTCCAAAAAAAAACCCAAATCCCAAAAGGGAATAGAGTTGTCCTCCCAAATATCGTAAACCCGATTTCGCGAGAAAAAGGGGGCGTCGACAAGGGCCTAACCTTTTGTTTTGTAGAAAATGAGGCACGAAGTCCCCAGATTCGGCATGGTCATCAACATCCACCCCAAGTTGTTGAATTGGTGGGGAGATCTCCATTCCAGCGATCAAGCTCTTGTCAGAAAGTATCTAGGAAACCTGCCTTCTCTCCTAGACATTCAACCTAACAACAAGATCGTAGAAGCTGCAACTTTTTTTTGGGACTGTGATAGATCGGTGTTTCGCTTTGGGGACATAGAAATGGCACCTTTACTCGAGGAAATAGGAGGACTAGTTGGGATACCATGGAAAACTCCGGGTTTGCTAATGCCGGGAAATCGTAAGGGTAGGGGTTTTCTTAAGATGATGGGTCTAAAGAAGAATCCCGATTTGACATGTTTGGAGAAGTCCTACATTCCATTTGACCATTTGTATGAAAGGTACGGCCATAGCAAATCATACCGTACCTATCCGGACGAATTCGCCATCACCTCATTGGGGCACATCCACCGAAGGGTATTCGTGTTTATGTTCTGTTTCTTGGGGATGATAGTTTTTCCAACAAAGAAAGCAAGAATCCACACCAGACTGGCCATGGTCACTAAAACCTTAATGGAGGGAATTAACGGGAAGCCATTCAGCCTTGTGCCAATGATAGTTGCAGAAATATACCGTGCCTTAGAAAGATGTCAACAAGGGGCCAAACATTCGAGGGATGTAATTTGCTACTCCAACTATGGCTCATGGAACATCTCCAAAGGGGTGAGTACCGGCAGGAAATCCATCGTAGAGACTGGGATGATCATATCGCTTTCCATCACCCAAAGCGGATGAATTATATGCCAAACATGTTCGCCCAACCAGAGAATGCTAGAGAGTGGGTCGAACTCATCAACAATCTTACTGAAGATCGGGTACAATGGATGTTTGAGTGGTTCCCTACTGAAGAATTCATCATACGGTCTAGGGATGCGCCATATCTAGTACTGATCGGTTTAAGAGGGACCTACCCATATGTCCCTATCTGGGTTTTGAGACAGGCAGGTAGGAAACAGGTTATACCGAGTGTCGACAAGATGAGCCATTTTCGAGCTGACTTCCAAGATAACGATAGTCCGTACAGGTGCCAGGCTCAGCATATGTGGCATAGCAAATTGTCTTGGGAAGAGATACCATCGAACCAAATCGCTACCATGCTGGTTGTACTCCACACTATCTAGGCTGGCTGGAGGACAATCACAACGACTTGGGTCAGCCCGGATTCGTTCGAGGTCATCTTTGATGAAAAGGCTGAAGCACAGGTAAAGTACAACCAACTGCGCAAAAGGATGCGGAAATGTGAGAATGAGCACCGGGAAATACAAGAAGCCAACCAAAAGCTAATTGGAGAATGGAAAGATATGGCTGTCAGGGCCAACAAACGACTGATCTGTTTGGAGCGGGGCATAGTGGAGCTGAAAAAGAAGTTCCTGAAGAGGGTTGAAGATTGTCGAGTCGCTAAAGGAAATGAAGGCGGACATCTGGCGAGGGCCTGCTTGCTGCTGGGATTGCGCGAGCTGGGAGAACTGTACAAGGGAGCCAACATTGCCGAGTCTGGGGAAGGTCCTTCTGGGACCAAGTAGATAGGAGTTTATTTTTGCTTTTATCAATGTAATAAGGCCTATGGCCACTAGTGACACTTTTATTTCCTGTTATTTAGTGTCGTTTTGGGATTCGTCTTATTTTTTTTCAATAAAATGAGGCATTTAGCATTCTAAGTTCTCTAAATTTACTTGTCACTAGGCCTACCTCGGGCACAATGAGGCCCCCAAATTAGGGCACGATTTATATTCTTACACTATGTGTTTAAATATTGCAACGTTTTTTTTCTCACGATCCCTACTAACTTGTTACCTTTTGCTTTTACTTTTGCTTATTCACCTCCCCAAAGGTTAGTTCGTGCACTTTGGCATCATCATCATATTCCACAAGATCCAAGGGTCCTCCGCCTCCTCCTCGTCCGAGTCCTGTCAGAAACAAGAACAAGGGAAAAATGGAAGATTTAAGCAACATCAGAAAGGAGAGCTCAGTTGAAAAGGTAGAGACTTCTCAGGGTATTCAGGTTTCCATGGAAAGTGCCTCCCAACTCGAACAAAAGTTATTGATGTTTCAGGAAGAACTGGACCAAGATTGGAACTTGGCGAGCTTGTCACTTTCCCTCACTACCCCGGATATCAGCTTCCCCAACACTCAAAATCCCATACCTCCTCAAACCATCCCGAAGCCACAAAACAAACCCACTCCCCATCACCACTGCAACACATGCCACACTTTAAGCAACACCCCACTGCTCATCCCCGAGCCACAAAACTCCACAAATGATTATCACCACAACAGCCCCATCTATGTGGAAACCATACCACGCCCCATTCAAACGGCCTCGACCACACCTGAGTCTGATGACAAAGACTCTCTTATCAAGAATCTGGCCGCAGAACTCAAGAAGCTGACTAGCCGAGTTTAGGGTGTTGAAGGAAGCACGAGGATCGAGGGACTGAATTACGAAGACCTTTGCATTCAACCAGATGTCAAACTGCCCGAGGGGTACAAACCTCCCCAAGTTCGAAATGTTTGATGGTATAGGGGATCCAGGGTACACTTGAGGACATACTGCGACAAGCTGGTCGGAGTAGGGAAAGATGAGAGGATCTGGATGAAGCTTTTCATGAGAAGCCTGAAAGGAGATGCTCTGTCTTTGTACATTAGCCAGGACCCCAAGAAGTGGTCAAACTGGGTTAGTATGGCGTTCGACTTCATGGAAAGGTTCAGGTTCAACATGGAGAATGCACCGGATGTGTTTTATATTCAGAATTTCAAGAAGAAACCTACAGAAACGTTCCGTGAGTATGCCACTCGATGGAGGTCGGAGGCTGCTAAGGTTTGACCTGCCTTAGGGGAAGAACAGATGAACAAGTTTTTCGTCAGAGCTCAGGATCCGCAATACTATGAATGAATGATGCTGATCGAGAACCATAAATTTTCTGACATCATCAGGCTGGGAGAAAGGATCGAAGAGGGCATCAAAAGTGGTATGGTCACTAACTTTGAAGCTTTGCAAGCCACCAACAAGGCTCTGTAGTCTGGTGGTACATCCAAGAAGAGGGACATAAGTACCATAATGGTTGCACGGAGAACCAAATCACCAGTCAAATATCAGACCTACCCGATATCTCCACTTACATATCAGCCCATTCCAAATCTCCAAATACCCGCACCTTCTAACCAAACTCCACCACCTAACTATCAATCACCTCCACCTCCCAATACCAACCCACTTCACCCAAATATTCCCAACCCACACAAGTCTATCAAGCCTACAACACTCAACCATCCCATTACCAATCACCTCCCACTCGCCAAAACTTTCCTAGACCCCGACTAAATTTTGACCGCAGACCTCCCAAACAATACACTGCCATTGCCGAGCCAATCGACCAGCTGTACGAAAGACTCAAAGCCGCTGGTTACGTCACCCCTATCCCTGCCATAACTCCTGAAAACCCTTCCCAATGGATTAACCCAGACAAAACCCGTGCATACCATTCTGGCATGAAGGGACACACCATTGATGAGTGTCGCTCCCTGAAGGACAAGATCCAGGCTTTAATTGATAACAAGACTATCGTGGCAAAGGAGCCTGCTCCGAACATCCGCAACAACCCTCTACCAGACCCCAAGGTTGGAAATGTTCATATGATTGAAATAGAAGATGATTGGGATCCCAAAGGATCAATCGGTTTGATCACGGAAGGGGACGATCCAAAAGAACCAACAATCACTCTTAACCCGATTGTGGTCCAAATTCAGCCTTCTAAAGATGCTGAGGTGAACATGTCCATACCGCTTGAGTTTGAAGCACCAGCCTCTGTAAAGACGCCAACACCAATCGAGGTCGAGTTTGGGTCCCCAAAGGCGCCTGAGCCCTTTGAAGTTACTATATTACCTTCCAAAGCAAGGGTGCCTATCCTAGTAGCAATGATAGGTGTAACATCGTTCCACACAAAAGCTATACCGTGGGACTACACAGTCGAGGCAAGGAGAAAGGGGAAATCCAAGTTCGGGGAAACAGTTGCAGCTCAGGGTATGACAAGATGCGGTAGGGTTTATACCCCAAAACACTTAGCTGAGTCAAGTAAGCAGACCTCGGGCCGACAAGCCATTATTGAAACTGGACCCGGTAATCTCTGGAGAAAGATACAAGCCAAGGACTACTCGGTCATTGACCAGCTGAACAAAACACCAGCACAGATTCCTATCTTGACTTTATTAAAAAGTTCTGATGCACACAAGAATGCCTTGTTGAAGGTATTGAGTGAGGCGTACGTACCAAGCAACGTCACTGGAGGAGAAATGGCAAACATGGTAGGCCAAGTGTTGGAGAGTCATAAAATCACCTTCCACGAGGATGAGCTACGACCAGAAAGACTGAGTCACAACAAGGCATTACACATCACTTTGCAGTGCGAGGATTATTTTATCACCCGGATCCTGGTTGATGGGGGGTCTAGTCTCAACATTTGTCCTTCGGTAACACTCAAAACATTGGGAAAAGGTCTGCATGAAATCAGGGATGGGGCCATCAACGTCAAAGCTTTCGACGGATCTCAAAGGTCCACTATTGGGGAAATTAGCCTACATTTGCAAATGGGGCCCACTTGGTTTGAGTTGATTTTCAAGTGATAGACGTGCCGGCTTCCTAAAATCTACTAATGGGACGACCATGGATTCATGCCGTCGGGGCCGTGGCATCAACACTACATCAGGCAGTGAAATTTGAATGGAATCACCAGGAGGTGATCATCCATGGTGACGGTAGCAACCCCATATATAGCCGCTAGACCATTCCAGCAATTGGAGGAAGAGGAAGATTAGGTGGGGAAGCTTACCACCACATCGAGCGGGTCAACGCAGTCGACAAAGACAATTGGTGGAACAACAAAATTGAAAGCATACTGAATTGGAGCGGATATGAACCTGGCAAAGGACTTGGCAAAAACCTCCAAGGAATCGCTAAGCCTATCAAGCTCAAGAAGCATGGTACCACCTTCGGCTTGGGGTATGAGTATACCTGGGAAGAATTGAAGGACTAGTCGCCACCATGGCGCGGCCCTTACTATCCATTGGAGCAACCGATACCCCGTCTAGAGCAGACCTTTCAACCAGCCGAAGTCATTTATGGGTCAGAAGAAGAGGAAGCATTAGCAGCAATGAGGAATTTGTTCCTGGAAGAGGATAATATGGACTGTTGTGTCATTTTCGAGGAGGAAGGGGAGGAAGGCCCTTCCGTACAGGCTGTGAGCAGAGGAGCACACCTCAACAACTGGACCGTCAGAACCACCAGAGCCCGACGTGCCTCGGGGTAGCAAGGCTGAACAAAGCATTACGCACTAGTTTGCTTTATTAAGTTTATTTACCTTTCGCATTTTTTCTTTTTTTTTTCTTTTCTCAAGAAAGAGCTCCAATGTCCAAAACACTTATGGAATTTATTAAAGTATTTCAATTTTCTTACAAATCTCTCTTTTATTATTTTCTCTCATTACTTTATTTAAAGAGCATTACTATTACTTATCTTGATGAACCAACGACTGTGACATGCAACGAGACAACGCGACAAACGGACATAGATTCAGAGTTGAGAATTTTGAGAATAGGCCTAAGTCCAATCTGGACGAGACTGAGATCGTCAATCTAGGAGATGCAGAGAACATCAAAGAAACGCGAGTCAGCGTTCATTTTTCACCGTCTGAGAAGGAAGAGTATACGAAATTTCTAAGGGAATATGAGGACATATTCGCATGGTCATATGACGACATGACTGGTCTAAGCACGTCCATTGTGGCTCACAAATTACCGATTGATCCCGCCTGTCCACCAGTGAAACAGAAGATCACAAAGTTCAAGCCAGAAATGAGTTTGAAAATCAAGGAAGAAGTCACTAAGCGGGTCAAAGCTAAGGTCCTCAGGGTAGTAGAGTATCCGACATGGTTAGCCAATATTGTGCCAGTACCGAAGAAGGATGGGAAGGTCAGAATTTGCGTCGACTACCGGGATCTCAACCGGGCCAGTCCAAATGACGACTTTCCCTTGCCGAATATACACATCTTGATTGACAACTGCGCCAAGCATGAGTTTCAGTCATTCGTTGATTATTTCACTGGGTACCATCAGATATGGATGGATGAAGAGGATGCTGAGAAAATGGCTTTCATTACGCCGTGGGGGATGTATTGTTACAAAATGATGTTGTTTGGGTTAAAGAATGCAGGGGCCACCTACATGAGGGCCATGACCACAATTTTTCATGACATGATACATGGGGAGATCGAAGTGTATGTAGATGACGTCATCATCAAATCCAAAAAAGTCGCTGATCACATGGAATATTTGAGGAAATTCTTTAATAGACTGATAAGGTACAACCTGAAGCTAAACCCCGCAAAATGTGCATTTGGGGTTCCTGCCAGAAAGTACTTGGGTTCATTGTGAGCTACCGAGGCATAGAATTAGATCCATCAAAGGTCAAAGCTATTCAAGAATCGTTGCCGCGGAAGAACAAGAAGGAGATTATGAGTTTCTTGGGGAGAACTAACTACATCAGCCGGTTCATAGCTCAGTCCACTGTCATTTGTGAGTCGATCTTTAAGATGTTGAAAAAGGACGCCGCTACCAAATGNCTGTGCTTTGTTTAACTGTTTGTGAACTGCCCTGGTTTAGCTAGTCCTAAAATTAGTAGGCAACTAATTAAGTACCTTCTGCCTCGCTTTAATAAGAACACTGCATATGTTCTGCTTTGTGCTCACCTAGATATCCTGCTATAGGACTTTTAAAGTGTCTGGAATACTGTTGTTTGAGACGTGCAATTACCTGCTTATTTGTGGAGGTAAAATGTGAGCCTTTAACTGTTCCTTTATCTGGCAGTCCTATTTGTTTTGCTTGTCGCTTAGATTTTTACCTTCCTCAGAAGTTGAGGCACTATTTCTATGCTTACACCACGTATCTCATATCAAGAATGGACCCATTGAAGTACATCTTTCAGAAGCCCATGCCCACCAGCAAGCTAGCCAAGTGGCAGATCCTAATGAGTGAATTTGACATTGTCAACGTGACTCAGAAAGCAATCAAAGGACAGGCCCTAGCAGATCACCTCACTCAAAAACCTGTGGATGGAAAATACGAGCCTCTGAAGATGTATTTTCCTGATGAGGAGGTATCCTTCATAGGAGAGGACATTGCAGAGTCCTATGACAGTTGGAGGATGTTTTGCGACGGAGCAGCAAATTTCAAAGGAGTTGGCATAGGAGCAGTCCTAGTATCAGAAACCGGCCAGCATTATCCGGTATCCGCCAAGCTCAGGTTCCCATGCACCAACAAT
>NW_017675473.1:64402-66426 GCF_001879085.1 Nicotiana attenuata | reverse complement strand
GAATGCTGGCTTGTAAGAAACAGCTCTATAGCTGATTTCTTGCAAGTTGAAGCTTGTTTAAAGGGCTTGTAACAGCTGAAGGGCTAGAAGTTATGAAGAATGTTACCCTTTGTTTTGTTTTCAAAATTTTCTTTCTTTTCCTTTAGATACATAGTTGTATTTAGGAGCATGTTGTAAATTTATGGACTGTCAGCAGTAAATGGACTGTTGGAATATTTTAATTTCGAATTTGATCATGTTTGATTAACAGTTTAGGTTCATAATAGCATGAGTTCTTTGTCATAGTATAGCCCATTATCGCAGAATTGCCTGAATGTAATGCGAGTTGGGCCAGACTTGCAACAAGGCCCAATCTGGGAATCACCTGAGCAAGTCAGGGCCCAGGCGGATGGGCCTGGGTACTGAACCTTAATATTTTGATCCCAGCTATTGGCTTACCTTTTGAACTATAGCATAAATTTATTTCTTTTATGTATTGTTGTGTGGTGTAATTAGTTTCAAAACTTGAATTGTATTCTGATTGTCACATTGAATTGAACTGGATTCCAACCTTGGGCAATGTATATTTTAGGCGATTTCAATTGATATTGTACACAGCTCGTTTTAGGCCCAGTCATTTAAGATCGGCGACTGGGCCAGTTTTCGCTATTTAGCCCAATTGGGCTGTTTCCTATTATACCTTGGGTTGGTCAGCATTAAGTGATATTTTCCTCAAAATTAGTTGGTAATCTTATCATAAGACTCTAGGAAACAATCAAGTAGCAGTAATGGAAGTGGGGTTGGGCAGCCTTTAGGGCCCAAAGGGGTTCCTCCAAAATTTAAAATGCAACCTAAAGCTGTGATCCAGAAGTCGGTATCTCTTAATAGACCCACTCAACTATCAAAATGAAGTCGAATAAGGGAAATTTAGTAGGCTCAGCTAATTCTGCTACGCGAACTTGAGGAATGTCGGCTTTAACCAATGAACTGCTAGTAGTTGAGTACAATCCTTGAAAATAAATTGAGGCGTGCCATCCACAAATGAATCCCATAATCTATGGCCCTCACATTAATACCAAAACTACTGTAAAAAATACTTGGAACATTCATAACTAGTGTAGAAAACACTTTGAACATTCGTAGTTTGCTTTAGGCGCGTTTATAATAAAATTATCATAGCTACGGGTACGGTTCCCGTGACGTAGTTGTGATACATAATTTCCAAATCCGGGGGTACATTTATGTGACCTGGCCACAACTTCTAATAACTTTAATAAATTAAACATTTTGTAGACCGTGGGTACGGTTCCCGTGACACGATTCACAATGTGTATCAAACAAATAAGTGTACGACAATCGTAACTTGTTCAAGAAATCATTCCATAAATCCTAAAAAGCGGCTAAATTAATTATAAGCGGTTATAAAGTTAAAAATTCACCCTAGGTTTAAAACATATAGTAAATACGATAATTAGGCCAATATTAATAGTTAAAAGACCGTGCTCGAACCACGAAACCCGGGAATGCCTAACACCTTCTCCCGGGTTAACAGAATTCCTTACTTAGAATTTCTGGTTTCGCAGACTTTTAAATAAAGTCAAAATTCTCCTCGATTTGGGATTTAAAATAAACCGGTGACTTGGGACACCAAATAAACTATTCCAAGTGGCGACTCTGAAATAAATAAATTAATCCATTTTTGATTTATGTCACTTTAATTGGAAAAACTCCCTTATATTCCCTCTCGGGGTGGTAAAAATGAGGTGTGACAGCTCTGGCGACTCCGCTGGGGACTGGAGACCCAAACTTCCGGTCCAGGGTTCAAGAATTCGAGCTTAGAATAACTTTTATAATTGGCTTTTATTTATTATCTGATTTTTATTACATGTTTGGGCCTAATGTGCTAAATGTCATTTTTTACCGCTTTGATATTATTTGAACTGTATATAAATTGTTGCGAAACCCCTCTCTTCTAATCTTCTGGGAAGTGCACGCTGGCGTGGCTTCTTTTCTGTTAGTGTGATACCCTAATTTAGAACGAGGAT
>NW_017675473.1:60606-62808 GCF_001879085.1 Nicotiana attenuata | reverse complement strand
ATAGAGGAGTTTGGTACAAGGGTCAATGGGTTCAAGATGCCAGAAGGGGTCGTAGATTGGATATCCTGCCTTCGCTCCATAACTGCAGAGAAATAGAATGGACGTTGGGTTGGATTCCTGTTAACGAGATTGTATACATGCCTGCCACCGGTCCTCACTTCCTCCTGATGGGTCTCAGAAGTATCCAACCTTATGCCCCGTACCGGGTTTTGAGACAGTTGGGAAGATGCCAAATAGTCCCCAAGGACGAAGACCTTAGCATTCATGCAGTCGAGATCCGCTATGATGGTCAATTTCATGAAGTAGTGGTTCGCCAGATCTGGAGTGAGTGCTATATTTGACTACAAACACCGAGTACGTGATTTATCCAAGGGTGAAGTCTCGTCCGGTTACCTTGCCTGGTATAAAAGGAGTGTTGTGTTTGGAAGATAAGCTAAGAGACCCCACTTCAAAGAATTTGTTGAAGCATCACAAGAACAATGGGATTGGCTGACCAAAGAAAATGAATACAGAGCCACCATAAGCAAGTTGGAAGGGCAAATCAGAGATCTTAAATTTGATAGTGGTTTGCAAGCCGCTGCAGATGAAGGTCAAAAGAAGAAGTTGGCCCAAGAAAATGAAGCCCTCCGAGCCCAAATCCAGAAGATGAAAATAGCAGCTGAAAACCCGGTCAGGAGCGGAGGAGATGAAAAACTTATAAACAGTCTTAGGCGGAAAGTATGTGACTATGTGGTTGATTTGGAAAAGACTGAGGTTGAACTAGCAAAGGCCCGAGCAAAGTTAGCCACGAATGCGGAAGAACGGGCAAGTTTCGTTCGACAGTTGAAGGAAAAATACAACAAAGGAACCACGGGTCTGAAGAAAAAGATCAATACCCTTGAGAGTGAGATAACCAAACAAGCAAAGAACTTCAAAGCAGAAAGAGAGCACTGCTATGTATTGATGTCACAACTAGAGGAGGACCTGCAACAATTGCAAGAGCAAAATCATACGGCCACCCAAGTTTTGGAGGCTAGATCTCAACAAATTGGGCGTCTGCTCCAAGAGAAAGGCGTCATCAGGGAGAGGATTAGAAAGAATTGCTGACTATATTGTGATGAAGTGCAATGAATGCGAGGACATGACCAGGTCCATGTTCTTCGCTGCAGTAATGATTTTTGTCCGTCAGATAATGGACGACCTGTATCGCCTCCAAGAAGATATGGCACGTAGGCCCACGGCAGGACCGACTGATGTCCCGCGGGCCCCTGGAATAGTTTTAGAGGCATCATGTATTCCTGATTTTTCTTTTTCGAGTTTGTATTTTAGTTTCTTTTTAGAGTCTGTTTCGAGTCTGTTTTAGTTTTTCAGTTCTTAAATATGTATGTTGGAGTCGTTGTAATAGAGCAAATTCAGAAGTTTTATTTAATGAAAATTTGAAAACCCAAAAATTGTTTCTTTATTTTATTTCGCATTTATCCCCTGAACTACGTAATGATTTGATTCACGCGGTGTCGCGATACGTAGGCAATCCCCATCGGATCCGGTCATAGCTGTAAATAACTAGAATAAGAGAGAGAATGATGAAAAGAGGGCACAAGAAAAGAGAGAAAACAATACAAAAGAGAGAGAGCGCAATGAAAAGAGAGGAAATAATGAAAAGCATAAAGAAAGGAAAAGGATTCAAAGATCCGCAAAGGTAACAAAAGCCGGGATGAGACACGCAACCGTTGCAAAGCATGTAGAAAAATGTTAACTGTCTAGGTGCATCGCATTCCCCAACGTGCGATTCCCTATGTGTTAATTGTCTCAAACTAATCGATTTGTTGTGTATGCTGTTGAGAACATGTTCAGTTTTTAAGGTGGTTGGTTTTGTGGTAACCTGGCTTTGCACCCTTACTTCACGAGATCTAAAGGGAGTGTTGAAATGACATCGGAAGGTCACCTACCAATCGCTAACCCCTCAGAGGACAACCTAATGACGGTTATCCCGACATCAGAGTCAGCAACTGCTGAAGAGAATAGTATACTGCGCCTCCGCATCTTGGAATGGGAGTTTTTGGGTGTTGCTTTATATGGTTCTAATGAACCAACATTAAATTTTGAAACATCAGTTAATCAGTCATATCCTGTGGTTTTAGAAATAATATTCTATATTGGATTTTTTTATTGCTTTTTGCTGTCAAATCGCCCATTATCCCCCCTACACACATGGTTACCCAG
>NW_017675473.1:31266-58946 GCF_001879085.1 Nicotiana attenuata | reverse complement strand
GGGTTTTCAGCGAGGGGATCTGCTAGGGCCTGTCCTTTGATTGCTTTCTGAGTCACGTAGACAATGTCAAATTCACTCAGCAGGATCTGCCACTTGGCTAGCTTGCCGGTGGGCATGGGCTTCTGAAAGATATACTTCAATGGGTCCATTCTTGATATGAGATACGTGGTGTAAGCACAGAAATAATGCCTCAACTTCTGAGCTACCCAAGCCAGAGCACAACAGGTGCGTTCCAACAAAGAATATCGGGCCTCGTACGGGGTGAACTTCTTACTGAGATAATAAATGGCCTACTCCTTCCTCCCCGTTTCATCATGCTGCCCAGAACACAACCAAACGCTCCATCCAATACTGCAAGGTAGAGTAGCAGGGGTCTACCTGGTTCGGGCGAAACCAAAACCGGCGGTATTGACAAGTACTCCTTGATTCTGTCGAAGCCTTTTGGCAGTCATCAGTCCATTTGGTAGCGGCGTCCTTCTTCAACATCTTAAAGATCGGCTCACAAATGACAGTAGACTGAGCAATGAACCCGCTGATGTAGTTAAGTCTCCCCAAGAAACTCATAACTCCTTTTTACTCTTCGGCGGCGGCAATTCTTGAATAGCTTTGACCTTTGATGGATCCAATTCTATCCCTCGGCGGCTCACAATGAACCCAAGTAGTTTTCCAGCAGGAACCCCAAATGCACATTTTGCAGGATTCAGCTTCAGGTTGTACCTTCTCAGTCTATTGAAGAATTTCCTCAAATCTCCCATGTGATCAACGACTTTCTTGGATTTGATGATGACGTCGTCTACATACACTTCGATCTCCTTGTGTATCATGTCATGAAAAATTGTGGTCATGGCCCTCATGTAGGTGGCCCCTACATTCTTTAACCCAAACGACATCATTTTGTAACAATACATCCCCCACGGCATAATGAAAGCCGATTTCTCAGCATTCTCTTCATCCATCCATATCTTATGGTACCCAGCAAAACAATCAACGAACGACTGCAACTCATGCTTGGCGCAGTTGTCAATCAAGATGTGTATATTCGGCAAAGCAAAGTCGTCTTTTGGACTAGCCCGGTTGAGATCCCGGTAGACGACGCAAATTCTGACCTTCCCATCCTTCTTCGGTACTGGCACAATATTGGCTAACCATGTCGGATACTCTACTACCCGGAGGACCTTAGCTTTGACCTGCTTAGTGACTTCTTCCTTGATTTTCAAACTCATGTCTGGCTTGAACTTTCTAAGCTCCTGTTTTACTGGCGGACAGGACAGATCAGTGGTAATTTGTGAGCCACAATGGACGTGCTTAGACCAGTCATGTCGTCATATGACCATGCGAATAAGTCCTCATACTCCCTTAGAAACTCCGTATACTCTTCCTTATCTTATGGTGACAAATGAACACTGATTCGCGTTTCTTTGATGTTTTCTGTATCTCCCAGATTGACGATCTCAGTCTCGTCCAGGTTGGACTTAGGTCTGTTCTCAAAATTCTCAACTTCTTTAACAATTTCTTCCAGTATATCATCTTCCTCTGAATCTGTGTCCATTTGTCGCGTTGTCTCGTTGCATGTCACAGTCGTTGGTTCATCAAGATAAGTAATAGTAATGTTGTTTGAGTAAAGTAATGAGAGAAAATAATAAGAGAGAGATTTGTAAGAAAATTGAAATACTTTAATAAATTCCATAAGTGTTTTGAACATTGGAGCTCTTTCTTGCGAAAAAAGAAAAATGCGAAAAGAAAATAAACTTAATAAAGCAAAATAGTGCGTAATGCTTTGTTCAGCCTTGCTACCCCGAGGCACGTCGGGCTCTGGTGGTTCTGATGGTCCAATTGCTGAGGTGTGCTCCTCTGCTCACAGCCTCTATGGAAGGGCCTTCCTCCCCATCCTCCTAAAAAATGATACAACAGTCCATATCATCATCTTCCAGGAACAAGTTCCTCATCGCTGCTAATGCTTCCTCTTTTTCTGACCCATAGATAACCTTGGATGGTTGAAAAGTCTGCTCTAGATGGGGTATCGGTTGCTCCAATGGATAGTAAGGGCCGCGCCATGGTGGCGACCAGTCCTTGAATTCTTCCCAGGTATACTCATACCCCAACCCGAAGGTGGTACCATGCTTCTTGAGCTTGATAGGCTTAGCGATTCCTTGGAGGTTTTTGCCAAGTCCTTTGCCAGGTTCATATCCGCTCCAATTCAGTATGCTTTCAATTTTGTTGTTCCACCATTTGTCTTTGTCGACTACGTTGACCCGCTCGATGTGGTGGTAAGTTTCCCCACCTAATCTTCTTCTTCCTCCAATTGCTGGAATGGTCTGGCGGCTATATATGGGGTAAAAAAAGTGAGTCTTTGGGATGTTTTGAGGAGGTATGGGATTTTGAGTGTTGGGGAAACTGATATCCGGGGTAGTGAGGGAAAATGACAAGCTTGCCAAGTTCCGAACTTGGTCTAATTCTTCCTGAAATTTCAATAACTTCTATTCGAGCTGGGAGGCACTTTCCTTGGAAACCTGAATACCCTGAGAAGTCTCTACCCTTCCAACTGAGCTCTCCTTTTTGATGTTGCTCAAATCTTCCATCTTTCCTTTGTTCTTGTTTTTTATAGGACTCGGAGGAGGAGGAGGTGGAGGACCCTTGGATCTTGTGGAATATGATGACGATGCCAGAGTGCACGAACTAACCTTTGGGGAGGGGAATAAGCAAAAGTAAAAACAAAAGGTAACAAGTTAGTAGGGACCGTGAGAAGAAAACGTTGCAATATTTAAACACATAGTGTAAGAATATAAATCGTGTCCTAAATTGGGAGCCTCGTTGTGCCCGAGGTAGGCCTAGCGACAAGTAAATTTGGAGAACTTAGAATGCTAAATGCCTCATTTTATTGATAAAAAATAAGACGAATACCAAAACGACACTAAATAACAGGAAATAAAAGTGTCACTAGTGGCCATAGGCCTTATTACATTTGTAAAGCAAAACTAAACTCCTATCTACTTGGTCCCAGAAGGACCTTCCCCAAACTCGGCATTGTTGGCTCCCTCGTACAATTCTCCCAGCTCGTGCAATCCTAGCAACAAGTAGGCCATCGCCAGATGTCCGCCTTTATTTCCTTCAGCAACCCGGCAATCTNAGGGGCCGTACTCCCCATTTCGGCGTCTTATACATGCTGCTACTATGGTAGCGGCGGGAATTTTTCTTGTAGCTCGGCTTCTTCCTCTTTTCAGAGTTATACCTTACATAATGTATTTGATCTCGGTTATAGGAATAATAACAGTATTATTAGGAGCTACTTTAGCTCTTGCTCAAAAAGACATTAAGAGAGGTTTAGCCTATTCCACAATGTCTCAATTGGGTTATATGATGTTAGCTCTTGGTATGGGGTCTTATCGAAGCGCTTTATTTCATTTGATTACTCATGCTTATTCCAAAGCATTATTATTTTTAGGATCCGGATCCATTGTTCATTCAATGGAAACTATTGTTGGATATTCTCCAGCTAAAAGCCAGAATATGGGTCTTATGGGAGGTTTAAGAAAACATGTACCAATTACCAAAATCACATTTTTATTAGGTACACTTTCTCTTTGTGGTATTCCACCTCTTGCTTGTTTTTGGTCCAAAGATGAAATTCTTAATGATAGTTGGTTGTATTCACCAATTTTCGCAATAATAGCTTGGGCCACGGCGGGATTAACCGCATTTTATATGTTTCGAATCTATTTACTTACTTTTGAAGGGCATTTAAACGTTCATTTTCAAAATTATGGTGGGAAACAAAAAATCCCCTTCTATTCAATATCTCTATGGGGTAAAAACGGAGTTAAGAAAAACTCTTGTTTATTAACTATGAATAATAATAAAAGTACTTATTTTTTTGCAAAAACTAAATATCCAATTGATAAAAATGGAAGAAAGATGACACGACCTTTTATGACTATTGCTCATTTTGAGCATAAAGCGATTTATTCCTATCCTTATGAATTGGACAATACTATGCTATTCCCAATATTTGTATTAGGACTCTTTACTTTGTTTGTTGGATCTCTAGGAATTCCTTTCAACCAAGAGGGAGGGAGTTTGGATATATTATCGAAATGGTTAGCTCCATCTATAAATCTTTTGCATCAAAAGTCGAATAATTCGATGGATTGGAATAAATTTTTAAAGGATGCAGTTCTTTCAGTCAGTATAGCTTATTTCGGAATATTTATAGCATCCTTTTTATATAAACCCATTTATTCTTCTTTAAAAAATTTTGAGTTAATTAATTCTTTTTTTAAAAAGGGTCCTAAGAGAATTCTGTGGGACAAAATTATAAATGGTGAAGTTGCCCCAGTGGCTATGAGTAATTATTAAAATCTGGGATTCACATTATTTGCAACTTTTCGATGATGCCAAAAGGGGGAAGAGATATTGTGCTTTACTTGTTATTCTGAATAATGTGATATTTATAACCTGATTAAACCTGGACCTTGATGATAAGTTAAAATTTCTAAGTTAAAGTGTTGACGATTAAGTTGAGTTCCACAGGTTCTCTGATCAGTAAAAGCACAGAGTTTGTCATCATCAAAAAGGGGGAATTTGTTGGCCCAATTTCAGGTGATGTTTTGAAGAATGACAAATGAACTCAGTCATGGACCAGGTCCATCATGTGAGACATAGTGTTTATCAACCTATACTTATGAGATACACGTGAAGGAGATAAGTCTCAAGGATAAAGAAGCAATATCTCCTGAACTGATCGAAAAGGTTGCATATTGGATGAGGAAAGAAAGTATCCTCATGGGAAGAGGACACAATCCGGAAAAAGGATAGGGTTGGAGTTTGTATTGTTCAAGGACTCAACTTCGATGGAAGATCAGCAATTGAGTCTCAATCAAACTCTGATTACTAACTCATTAAATAACAGTAATTGTTCTCTTTTACAGGTATTGCACAAACGCAGAAGTGAAACTAAATTGAGAGCAAAAGAGCGAGGCAATTTTGCAATCAATTTATGTGAGATTGTGTGCATTCCTGAAGCTGCTTGGACAAGATAGAAGAACCAATTACATTGTGTTTATTCTTATTCTAGTTCAATTGTAGTAGGTGGTTTAAAGTTGTACCTTTCCAGCTTTTGTAGAAGCAATTGTAATAGGTACTTTGAGTATTCAAGTTATAGGCTAACTTGAAGGTGTCGCAACAGTTGAGGTTGTGTACCACACTGGGATTAGAGTTTAATCCTTAGGTTTAAAAGAGTTTTGTAAATGCTGTTTTGGCTCAGTAATTTTAGTGGAAGTTTGGGAAAATCCTAATGAGTAGTAGGTCGTGGTTTTTTCACCTTTTGAGCCAGGTGTTTTCCACGTAAAAATCTCTGTGTTCTTTATTTTATGCACTCTTAATTCCACAAACAGTAATAGTAAGTACACCTAGAAGAACCAGGGTCTTCTAGAGCGAAAATTGGGTACCACACAAATCACCCCACCCCTCTTGTGTGGTATTGACGTTTAGAACATCACTCGTGTTTCTTTGATGTTCTCTGCATCTCCTAGATTGACGATCTCCGTCTCGTCTAGGTTGGACTTAGGCCTATTCTCAAAATTCTGAACTTCTTTAACGATTTCTTCCGGTATATCATCTTCCTCTGAATCTGTGTTCGTTTGTCGCGTTGTCTCGTTGCATGTCACAGTCGTTGGTTCATCAAGATAAGTAATAGTAATGTTGTTTGAGTAAAGTAATGAGAGAAAATAATAAGAGAGAATTCCATAAGTGTTTTGAACATTGGAGCTCTTTCTTGCAAAAAAAGGAAAATGTGAAAAGAAAATAAACTTAATAAAGCAAAATAGTGCGTAATGCTTTGTTCAGCCTTGCTACCCCGAGGCACGTCGGGCTCTGGTGGTTCTGACTGTCCAGTTATTGAGGTGTGCTCCTCTGCTCACAGCCTGCATGGAAGGGCCTTCCTCCCCCTCCTCCTCAAAAATGACACAACAGTCCATATCATCATCTTCCAGGAACAAGTTCCTCATTGCTGCTAATGCTTCCTCTTCTTCTGACCCGTAGATAACCTCGGCTGATTGAAAAGTCTGCTCTAGACGGGGTATCGGTTGCTCCAATGGATAGTAAGGGCCCCGCCATGGTGGCGACCGGTCCTTGAATTCTTCCCAGGTATACTCATACCCCAACCCGAAGGTGGTACCATGCTTCTTGAGCTTGATAGGCTTAGCGATTCCTTGGAGGTTTTTGCCAAGACCTTTGCTAGGTTCATATCCGCTACAATTCAGTATGCTTTCAATTTTGTTGTTCCACCATTTGTCTTTGTCGACTGCATTGACCCGCTCGATGTGGTGGTAAGTTTCCCCACCTAATCTTCTTATTCCTCCAAATGCTGGAATGGTCTGACGGCTATATATAGGGTTGCTACCATCACCATGAATGATTACCTCCTGGGTGATTCCATTCAAATTTCACTGCCTGATGTAGTGTTGATGCCAGGCCCCGGTGGCATAAATCCATGGTCGTCCCAATAGCAGTTTGTAAGAAGCCGGCACGTCTATCACTTGAAAATCAACATCGAACCAAGTGGGCCCCATTTGCAAACGTAGGCTAATTTCCCCAATAGTTGACCTTTGAGATCTGTCGAAATCTTTGACGTTGATGGCCCCATCCTTGATTTCATGCAGCCCTTTTCCCAATGTTCTGAGTGTTACCGGAGGACAAATGTTGAGACTGGACCCCCCATCGACCAGGATCTGGGTGATAAAATAATCTTCGCACTGCACAGTGATGTGCAATGCCTTGTTATGACTCAATCCTTCCGGTGGCAGCTCATCCTCGTGAAAGGTGATTTTATGACTCTCCAACACTTGGCCCACCATGTTTGCCATTTCTCCTCCAGTGATGTTGCTTGGTACATACGCCTCACTCAATACCTTCAACAAGGCATTCTTGTGTGCATCAGAACTTTGTAATAAAGCCAAGATAGAAATTTGTGCCGGTGTTTTGTTCAGCTGGTCAATGACCGAGTATTCCTTGGCTTGTATCTTTCTCCAGAGATCACCGGGGCCAGTTTCAATGACGGCTTGTCGGCCAGAAGTCTGCTTACTCAACTCAGCTAAGTGTTCTGGGGTATAAACCCTGCCGGTTCTTGTTATACCCTGCGCTGCAACTGTTTCTCCGAACTTGGCTTTTCCTTTCCTTCTTGCGTCGGCTGTGTAGTCCCACGGTATAGCTTTTGTGTGGAACGGTGTTACGGCTGTCATTGCTACTGGAATGGGCGCCCTTGCCTTGGAAGGTAATACAGCAACTTCAAAGGGCTCAGGCGCCTTTGGGGACCCAAACTCGACCTCGATTGGTGTTGGCGTCTTTGCGGAGGCTGGTGCTTCAAACTCAAGCGGTATGGACATGTTCACCTCAGCATCTTCAGAAGGCTAAATTTGGACTACAATCGGGTTAAGAGTGACTGTTGGTTTCTTTAGATCGTCACCTTCCGTGATCAAACCGATTGATCCTTTGGGATCCCAATCATCATCTATTTTAATCATATGAACACTTCTACCCTTGTGGTCTGGTAGAGGGTTGCTGCGGACGTTCGGAGCAGGCTCCTTTGCCATGATAATCTTGTTATCAATTAAAGCCTGGATCTTGTCCTTCAGGGAGCGGCACTCATCAATAGTATGTCCCTTCATGCCAGAATGGTATGCACAGGTTTTGTTTGGGTTAATCCACGGGGAAGGATTTTCAGGAGTTATGGCAGGGATAGAGGTGACATAACTAGCGGTTTTGAGTCTTTCGTACAGCTGGTCGATTGGCTCGGCAATTGCGGTATATTGTTTGGGAGGTCTGCGGTCAAAATTTGGTCGGGGTCTAGGAAAGTTTTGGCGAGTAGGAGGTGATTGATAGTGGGATGGTTGAGTGTTGTAGGCTTGGTAGACTTGTGCGGGTTGGGAATATTTGGGTGAAGTGGGTTGGTATGTGGGAGGTGGAGGTGATTGATAGGTAGGTGGTGGAGCTTGGTAGGAAGGTGCGGGTGCTTGGAAATTTGGAGTGGGTTGATATGTAAGTGGAGATATCGGGTAGGTCTGATATTTTACTGGTGATTTGGTTCTCTGTGCAACGATTACGGCACTTACGTCCCTCTTCTTAGATGTACCACCGGACTGCAGAGCCTTATTGGTGGCTTGCAAAGCTTCAAAGTTAGTGACCATACCACTTTTGATGCCCTCTTCAATCCTTTCTCCCAGCCTGATGATGTCAAAAAATTTATGGTTCTCGATCAGCATCAATCTTTCATAATATTGCGGATCCTGAGCCCTGACAAAAAACTTATTCATCTGTTCTTCCCCTAAAGCAGGTCGAACCTTAGCAGCCTCTGACCTCTAACGAGTGGCATACTCGCGGAACATTTCTGTAGGTTTCTTCTTTAAATTTTGAATGTAAAACACATCTGGTGCATTCTCCATGTTGAACCTGAACCTGTCCATGAAGTCGGACGCCATACTAACCCAGTTTGACCACTTCTTAGGTCTTGGTTAATGTACCAAGATAGAGCATCTCCTTTCAAGCTTCTCATGAAAAGCTTCATTCGAATTCTCTTATCTTTCCCTACTCCGACCAACTTGTCGCAGTATGTCCTCAAGTGTACCCTGGGATTTCCTGTACCATCGAACATTTCGAACTTGGGAGGTTTGTACCCCTCGGGCAGTTCAACATCTGGTTGAATGCAAAGGTCTTCGTAATTCAGTCCCTCGATCCCCTTGCTTCCTTCAACACCCTGAACTCGGCTAGTCAGCTTCTTGAGTTCTGCGGCCAGATTCTTGATAAGAGAGTCTTTGTCATCAGACTCAGGTGTGCTTGAGACGGGCTGAATGGGGTGTGGTATGGCTTCCACATAGATGGGGGTGTTGTGGTGATGATCATTTGTGGAGTTCAGTGGTTCGGGGATGAGCAGTGGGGTGTTGCTTGAAGTGTGGCATGTGTTGCAGTGGTGATGGAGAGTGGGTTGGTTTTGTGGCTTCGGGATGTTTTTGAGGAGGTATGGGATTTTGAGTGTTGGGGAAGCTGATATCCGGGGTAGTGAGGGAAAATGACAAGCTTGCCAAAATCCGAACTTGGTCCAATTCTTCCTGAAATTTCAATAACTTCTGTTTGAGCTGGGAGGCACTTTCCTTGGAAACCTGAATACCCTGAGAAGTCTCTACCCTTTCAATTGAGCTCTCCTTTCTGATGTTGCTCAAATCTTCCATCTTTCCTTTGTTCTTGTTTCTGATAAGACTCGGAGGAGGAGGACCCTTGGATCTTGTGGAATATGATGACGATACCAGAGTGCACGAACTAACCTATGGGGAGGGGAATAAGTAAAAGTAAAAATAAAAGGTAACAAGTTAGTAGGGATCGTGAGAAGAAAACGTTGCAATATTTAAACACATAGTGTAAGAATATAAATCGTGTCCTAAATTGGGAGCCTCGTTGTGCCCGAGGTAGGCCTAGCGATAAGTAGATTTGGAGAACTTAGAATGCTAAATGCCTCATTTTATTGATAAAAAATAAGGCGAAACCCAAAACGACACTAAATAACAGGAAGTAAAAGTGTCACTAGTGGCCATAGGCCTTATTACATTTGTAAAGAAAAAATAAACTCCTATCTACTTGGTCCCAGAAGGACCTTCCCCAGACTCGGCATTGTTAGCTCCCTCGTATAGTTCTCCCAGCTCGCGCAATCCTAGCAACAAGTAGGCCCTCGCCAGATATCCGCCTTCATTTCCTTTAGCAACCCGGCAATCTTCAACCCTCTTCAGGAACTTCTTTTCCAGCTCCACTATGCCCTGCTCCAAACAGATCAGTCGTTTGTTGGCGCTGACAGCCATGTCTTTCCATTCTCCAATTGGCTTTTGATTGGCTTCTTGTATTTCACGGTGCTCATTTTCACATTCCCGCATCCTCTTGCGCAGTTGGTTGTACTTTACCTGTGCTTCAACCTTTTCATCAATAATCCTGTGACCTCGAACAAATCCGGGCTGACCCAAATCGTTGTGATTGTCCTCCAGCCAGCCTAGATAGTGTAGAGTACAACCAGCATGGTAGCGATCTGGCTCGATGGTGTCTCTTCCCAAGAGAATTTTGCTATGCCACATATGCTGAGCCTGACACCTGTACGGACTGTCGTCATTTTGGAAGTCGGCTCGAAAATGGCTCATCTTGTCAACCCTTGGTATAACCTGTTTCCTACCTGCCTGTCTCATAACCCCGATAGGGACGTATGGGTAGGTCCCTCTTAAACCGATCAGTATCAGAAATGGAGCATCCCTAGACCGTATGATGAATTCTTCAGTAGGGAACCACTCAAACATCCATTGCACCCGGTCTTCAGTAAGATTGTCGAAGAGCTCGACCCACTCTCTAGCATTCTCTGGTTGGGCGAACATGTTGGGCATATAATTCATCCGCTTTGGGTGATGAAAAGCGATATGATCATCCCAGTCTCTACGATGGATTTACTGCCGGTACTCACCCCTTTGGAGGTGCTCCATGAGCCATAGTTGGAGTAGCAAATTACATCCCTCGAAATGTTTGGCCCCTTGTTGACATCTTTCTAGGGCTCGGTATATTTCTGCAACTATCATTGGCACAAGGCTGAATGGCTGCCCGTTAATTCTTTCCATCAAGGTCTTGGTGACCATGGCCAGTCTGGTATGGATTCTTGCTTTCTTTGTCGGAAAACTATCATCCCCAAGAAACAGAACATAAACACAAATACCCTTCGGTGGATGTGCCCCAATGAGGTGATGGCGAATTCGTCCGGATAGGTACGGTATGATTTGCTATGGTCGTACCTTTCATACAAATGGTCAAAGGGAATGTAAGACTTCTCCAAACATGTCAAGTCTGATTCTTCTTTAGACCCATCATCTTAAGAAAACCCCTACCCTTACGATTTTCCGGCATTAGCAAACTCGGGTTTCCCACGGTATTCCAGCCAGTCCTCCTATTTCCTCAAGCAAAGGTGCCATCTCAATGTCTCCGAAGCGGAATACCGACCTATCACAATCCCAGAATAGAGTGGCAGCTTCTATGGTTTTGTTGTCAGGTTGAATTTCTAGGAGAGAAGGTAGGTTTCCCAGGTACTTCCGGTCAAGAGTCTGATCGCTGGAATGAAGATCCTTCCACCAGCTTAGCAATTTAGGGTGAATATGGGTGACCATGCCGAATCTGGGGACTTCGTGCCTCATATTTCTGCAAGAAAAAGGTTAGGCCCTTAACCCCTCCAGACTCGACTACTAAATATCAATAATTGGCATAAAAGCACTTTAGTTCTCCAAATAAATGCACAGAATGTGATAAGGTCCGTTTGGGTTTCAAGGAAACCCAGTGGACTTTGGACAAGGCTATCTTAAAGAGTCATTATGCGGACAACATAACTGACTCGGCTAGGTTTGACCATGATGCATGTAAAATTAAACGGAGTAAGGTTTCTATGTGGTATTAGACTGGTACCATTGAGCGGACAACTCAAGAGGGAAAGTCGCGGAACCGTCGCCGTTGATCGACTGGTTTTACCGCAAATATGCCTTCGCCGGATTTAGGAGGTGATAATATCGGAAGAGCGCAACCACTCATTATAAGTGTTGCTATGGTCTTTTGTTTGGCACGAGTGGAATATGATGTTGAATATGCAGTTACAATAATCAAACAAGTTGTCACGTATTTGCACGTTCATAAAGTAATAATTACAATAGTTTCTCATAATTTATAATAGTATTAAAGGAAAGCGATAAAGGAAAGCATTAAGAGAAATAAAGGAAATGAAAAAAAAAGCCAAGTCAGTTTCGCGGTAGAAGAAGAAAAATACTTAAAGGCATTTAAAAAAATAAAGACATATAAAGAAGCATAAAGTCACAAATAGCATGAAATGGTAAAAGCCTTAAAGAAATCCCCAGCAGAGTCGCCATGTTGTCGATGCCCCCTTTTTCTAAAGGCGAAATCTGGTTTACGACATTTGGGCGGACAACTCTATTCCTTTTGGAAATTTGGGTTAGAGATTTAGAAGAGTCGCCACCTAATGATTAAGTGCATTAGGACACTAAGAATTTAAAAGAAAGAAGAACCAGAGAATGGGTAAGGGCTTGAAATTATCTCAGGGGGAAGGTGTTAGGCACACCCCAAGATCCACTCCATGTTACAATTGTGACTTTAAAACAAGTAAACATACAAGACAACTTCCACATAACGATTACAAGTAGGAATGTATAAAGGTTAAATAAACATGCTGAAGTCAGGAAATAGGTGGTTTCATAGTTGTTTAAAAGAATGCATAAGTGCGAAAAATAAGGATCAAATAACGAGTGCAAACAATCAGACAAAAGAAGTGAAATGGGCGGAAGTTTAAAAAGAAAACAGTCCTGGAAATTCAAAGAGGTTTTAAATGATTTGAAGCGAAATACAAGGTTTAAAGAGCTGGAAACTGACAGTTTAAAGAAAACAATAACGAAAGTACATAAGGAGGGAGGGGGGCCCTAGGTTTATAAATAACATGGATCATCCACGCAACACCCGGTAACCAATTATACGCGTGGTGTTATCGCGTGATCATCGTATCCATGTCTACCCTTTCTCACCCCGTTAAGGTACTAAAGCGCGGAATAGTCTCGTTACTTATTGCATGCTACTACCCGCCCCAATCCTATCAATCCCGGAGGCTGTTGGGACTACTATTCCTAAAGGGAAGGGATATTGGCTTTTGAAGTTTAAAGGCCAAAATCTAGTGCGACAAACAAAACACATAAGAAAAATTAAGGGGAAAACACATAGCAGTTAAGGCTCAAAAGGGGCCTCCTCATTCAAAACAGAAATTGTTTAGCATGACTTGCAAGTACTCGTTAGGTCTTTAATTAAACTTAAATGAAAAGGGGGGCGGGTGGCTGATTTATTACACATTTTCAGATAATAAATCCGAATTAGGCCTGCCTGTTGGTTGTGATTATTAAAGACTGGTATAATTAATTGATTACCTAATAGTTTGCCTAGGTGAGACCTATAGGCATGATGTCTAACAAGGTGATACATACTGATTTTAAGGGAGGATTACTGATTTTAGAGATGAACCAATTCCACAGATGTTAACAATATTATTACAGATTTTAGACTTGCGGATGAATCAGATTTAAATGACTGCTCCTATAGGCATGAATTCTAAGCGTTACTGATTTTAAAACGGTTATGCAAGTGCAGGAATCCTATGAGCATGGTATCTAGGATGCAATTGATTATTCCTTAGCCTATGGATTGTTTTGCCTAACGTCATATGCATGTGCAGAAATGCAGAAACTTATAGGCATGGCTTCTATATGTTGAACTGCAGAATCTTATAGGCATGGCTTCAGGATCTCTATATGCAGTATTGAAATAAACTATAGGCAGGATATCTATATGGAAAAAATCTATAGGCAGGATCTCTATATGCAGAAACATAAACGAAAGTGTTGTGGTTGCGGAAATAAAGACCTAAAACATGATATCTACCCCATATGCATAACTTGAGAGACCCTCCCCCATTGTTTACTATACACCTCATAAGTATTACAAAATTACTACAACTTGAATGAATCCAGAAAAGTAAATAAAAATTACATCAAAGATTAAAATTCCAACCAAGGAGAGCCTAATTCAGACTCCTAGTATGAAACATGAAATAAATCAACATCCAAAGATCAGATTTCCAAAGCCTTTCTCATTTGGGTGTGTCAGAGTTCCAAGGAGTTTCATGAACTCCAGGCAGTGCTTACACCCAATTACATTTGCAGGATCAAATTATGCTGCAGTGTGGAATGGCCAACCCTCAAATGTCCAAGTTCAGAGGGAACTCAAGGTCCCCAAGGCAAGGCTCATAGGAGGGGGGCAGAACTTAGAGTCTAAGAATAAGTGTAAGTGCAATAGAGGGGGAATCAGGGAAGGCCGTAACAAACTAGTGGTCATGCCCAGCAACTAGGATACTGGCACACCCCTGACCAGCCTGTCAGCTTAAATTTGAGAGCTAGGACCTATTGAAGGTCAGGTTCAGACCTGGGCAGCAATTTGGATACTGCCAGGCCATGAACTTTAACTCAGCACACAAAAGGGAATGGGGGTATGGGGGATTCATAACAGACAATGAACATAAAAGAAAGTAACATGTTTAATACAGAATATGAACAGCAAAGTAGACAGCAATAGGACAACTGTAAAGTAAACACATAGTGAAGGAACTGAAATCAAATGGAGACATACCAATTTCAGGGAAAACAGGTAAGTAAAACAGCAGTCTTGAAAAGCCAAGTTGCAAGCAAAGCAGTACAAAAGTTTCAGCAGAGAGTAGAGAGTTTGCAAGAGTATTGTGACTGAAAGTAGGTGTGTGAGAGTATGAGCATTGAACTTTTGGGATTCAGAAGTTCAAAGTTCTAGAGTTGTAAAGTTTATTTTTTAGAGCTTAAAACTTGTTTCAATGCAGAAGGGTTGAGCCCCTTTTATAATGCAGCAAATAAGCAAGAAAAAAGGTAAGGAAATAACATTGCAATCAGTCCCCCTTTAGTTAAGGGATTCTGATTTCAAACGGGTAAAAATAATTATGGAAAGGGATTTTGAAAAAATATTTTTCCAGTAGTATAATAAAGGGTAAGTCATAGAAGCTATTTAAGGCAACAAACTAATAGTACGCGGTTTGTAAAAAAAAGGTATGGGAATCAACCAGTAAAAATTAAAATTTCAGACTTTTACTTGAATGAATCAAGTCAGGAAAAGGGGTAAAGAAAGGTTCAATTAGGAAAAACCAGTAACAATCAAGTGAACACAATTAAAGGAATTCGGGATCAATCAGTAGTTGGCAAAGCCCTTTTTTGAAAGAAGAGTTCTCATATATAAACACACGAATATGTAAATCAAGGAGAGACTGTTAAGTTATTAAAAAGAGAATTTAACCAAAGAAAAATTCAGAATCATAAGCAAGGAGATGCAGGTTCAATCTGCAGACTCATAATGAGTTTGAGAGTCCAGGGTCCCAATGCGGAACCCTGACTTGAACACAAAAATCAAAGTCGTCAAAGGAAACCCCCAAATCCTATGGTTTCACAATTGAATCAGACATGGAAAGCAAACCATTTGTTTGAAAGTCTCAACAAAAACAGATATGATAGCATGCTTGAACGACAAAGGAAGAAAAATCATGAAGAACATATTTGAGAAAACTCAGAGCCTAAACGAGTTCAGAAGAAGGAAATAATACAAACTTGAACATAAGTAGATGAAGCATGTAAGAACACGAACAGAGTCCAAAAAATCAAACGGTAGGCACACATAGCAGAAGAGTAGTGAAAACATAGCAGGAGTAGAAAAGAAGAGGTAAAAGACAATATATGACATAAAAATAAAAAGAAAAAATCAATACGAGCAAGGGTGTAAAACAAACAACAACATAAAAAAAGAGAGAGATAATCCCGGATCCATTGTTCATTCAATGGAAAACTAATTGTTGGATATTTTCTCCAAGCTAAAAAGCCAGAAATATAGGGTCTCTATGGGAGGTTTAAGAAAACACATATACCAATTTTACCAAAATCACATTTTTAATTAGGTACACTTTCTCTTTTGTATTCCACCTCTTGCTTGTTTTGGTCAAAGATAGAAATTCCTTTAATGAAGTTGGTTGTATTCACCAATTTCGCAATAATAGCTTGGGCCACGGCGGGTTAACCGCAATTTTATATTGTTTCGAATCTAATTTACTTACTTTTGAAGGGCATTTAAAACGTTCATTTTTCAAAATTATGTGGCAAAACAAAAAATCCCCTTTATTCATAATTCTCTATTAGGGTAAAAACGGAGTTTAAAGAAAACTTCTTGTTTATTAACTTATAATTAATAATAAAATACTTATTTTTTTGCAAAAACTAAATATCCATATTGATAAAAATGAAGAAAAGATGACACGACCTTTTATGGACTATTGCTCATTTTGGAGCATAAAGCGATTTATGTCCTATCTCTTATGAATTGGACAATACTATGCTATTCCATTATTTGTATTAGGACTCTTTAACTTTGTTTGTTGGATCTCCAGGAATTCCTTTTCAACCAAGAGGGAGGGAGTTTGGAATATATTATCGAAATGGTTAGCTCCATCTATAAAATCTTTTGCATCAAAAGTCGAATAATCGATGGATTGGAGATAAGATTTTTAAAAGGATGCAGTTCTTTCAGTCAGTATAGCTTTTATTTCGGAAATATTTTATAGCATCCCTTTTTAATATAAACCCATTTATTCCTTCTTTAAAAATTTTTTGAGTTAATTAATCTTTTTTAACTATAAAAGGGTCCTAAGAGAATTCTGTGCGGACACAAGATTATAATACAATGGTGAAGTTGCCCAGTGGCTGATGAGTAATTATTAAAAATCTGGGATTCACATTATTTGCAACTTTTTTCCGGATGATGCCAAAAGGGGGAAAGAGATTAATTGTGCTTTACTTGTTTTCTGAATAATGTGAATATTTAACCTGATTTAAACCTGGACCTTTGGATGATAAAGTTAAAATTCTCTAATTAAAAGTGTTGTGACGATTTAACAGTTGAGTTCCACAAGGTTTCTCTGATCAGTAAAAGCACAGAGTTTGTCATCTCAAAAAGGGGGATTTGTTGGCCCAATTTCAGGTTGATGTTTTTGAAGAATGACAATGAACTCAGTCATGGACCATCGGTCATCATGTGAGAACATAGTGTTATCAACTATACTTATGAGATTACACGTGAAGGAGTAAGTCCAAGGATAAAGAGCAAATCTCCTGAACTGATCGAAAAGGTTGCATATTGGGAGATGAGGAAAAGAAAGTATCCTCAGCTGGGAAGAGGACACAATCCGAAGAAAAAGGATAGGTGTTGGAGTTTGTTATTGTTCAAGGGACTCCAATTCGATGAAGATCAGCAATTGAGTCTCAATCAAACTCTGATTACTTAACTCATTAAATAACAGTAATTGTTCTCTTTTTACAGTATTGCACAAACGCAGAAGTGAAACTAAATTGAGAGCAAAAAGAGCGAGGCAATTTCTCAATCAATTTAATGTGAGATTGTTGTGCATTCCCTGAAGCCTGCTTGGACAAGATAGAAGAGACCAATTTACAATTGCTGTTTTATTCTTATTTCTAGTCAATTGTAGTAGGTGGTTAAAGTTGTTACCCTTTCCAGCTTTTGTAGAAGCAATTGTACATAGTACTTGATATTCAAGTTATATGGCTAACTTGAAGGTGTCGCAACAGTTGAAGGTTGTGTACCACACTGGGATTAGAGTTTAATCCTTAGGTTTAAAAGAATTTTTGTAACATGCTGTTTTGGCTCAGTAATTTTAGTGGAAGTTTGGTGAAAATCCTAATTGAAGTAGTAGGTCGTGGTTTTTTCACCCATTTGAGCCAGGTTGGTTTTTCACGTAAAAATCTCTTGTGTTCTTTATTTTATGCACTCTTTAATTCCACAAAACAGTCAAAATAGTAAAGTAACCCTAAGAAGAACCAGGGTTCTTCTAGAGCGAAAATTGGGTACCCACACAAATCACCCCCCCCCTCTTTGTGGTGGTATTGACGTTTAGAAACATCAACTCGTGTTTCTTTGATTTCTTCTGCATCTCCTAGATTGACAGATCTCCGTCTCGTCTAGGTTGGACTTAGGCTATTTCTCAAAAATTCTGAAACTTTCTTAACCGATTTCTTCTCCCGGTATATCATCTTTCCTCTGAATCTGTGTTCGTTTGTCGCGTTGTCTTCGTGCATGTCACAGTCATTGGTTCAGTCAAGATAAGTAATAGTAATGTTGTTTGAGTAAAGTAATGAGAAGAAAATAATAAGAGAGAGAATTCCCATAATGTTTTGAACATTGGAGCTCTTTTTCTTGCAAAAAAGGAAAATGTGAAAAGATAAAATAAACTTAATAAAGCAAAAATAGTGCTTAATGCTTTGTTCAGCCTTGCTACCGCCCAGGCACGTCGGAGCTCTGGTGGTTCTGACTGTTCCAGTTATTGAGGTTGCTCCTCTGCTCAAAGCCTGCATGGAAGGGCCTTCCTCCCCTCCTCCTTCAAAAATGACACAACAGTCCCATATAACCTCATCTTCAGGAAACAAGTTCCCTCATTGCTGCTAATGCTTCCTCTTCTGTCTGACCCGTAGATAAACCTCGGCTGATTGAAAAAGTCCTGCTCTAGACGGGGTATCGGTTGCTCCAATGGATAGTAAGGGGCCCCGCCATGTTGGCGACCGGTCCTGAATTCTTCCCAGGTATACTCATACCCCAACCCGAAGTGGCTACATGCTTCTTGAGCTTGATAGGCTTGCGATTCTTGGAGGTTTTTTGCCAAGACCTTTGCTAGCGTCATATCCGCTACCAATTCAGTAATGCTTCAATTTTGTTGTTCCACCATTTGTCTTTGTCGACTGAGATTGACCCGCTCGATGTGGTGGTAAGTTTCCGCCACCTAATCTTCTATTCCTCCAAATGTGTGGAATGGTCTGACGGCTATATATAGGGTTGCTTACCATCACCATGAATGATTACCTCCTGGGTGATTCCATTTCAAAATTTCACTTGCCGTGAATGTAGTGTTGATTGCCAGGCCCCAGGTGGCAATAAATCCATGGTCGTCCCAATAGCAGTTGTAAGAAGCCGGCAACGTCTATCACTTGAAAATCAACATCGAACCAAAGTGGGCCCCATTTGCAAACAGTTTAGGCTAATTTCCCCAATAGTTACCTTTTGAGTCTTTGTCGAAATCTTTGACGTTGATGGCCCCATCCCTTGATTTCATGCAGCCTCTTTTCCCAATGTTCTAGTGTTACCGGAGGAACAAATTTGAGGACTGGACCCCATCGACCAGGATCTGGCGGTGATAAAAAATCTTCGCACTGCCACAGTGATGTGCAATGCCTTGTTATATGACTCAATCCTTCCGGTGGCAGCTCATCCTCGTGAAAAGGTGATTTTATGACTCTCCAAATTGGCCCCACCATGTTTTGCCATTTCTCCCCAGTGATGTTGCTTGGGTAACATACGCCTCAACTCAATACCTTCTAACAGGCATTCTTGGTGCATCAGAACTTTGTAATAAAGCCAAGATAGAAATTTGGTTGCCGGTGTTTTGTTCAGCTGCGTCAATGAACCGAGTATTCCCTTGGCTTGTATCTTTCCTCCAGAGATCACCGGGGCCAGTTTCAATGACGGCTTGTCGGCCAGAAGTCTGCTTACTCACTTCAGCTAAAGGTGTCTGGGGTATTAACCCCTGCCGTTCTTGTTATACCCGCGCCTGCAACTGTTTCTCCCGAACTTGGCTTTTTTCCTTTCTTTGCGTCGGCTGGTGTTAGTCCCCGGTGTATAGCTTTTTGTGTGGAACGTGTTACGGCTGTCATTGCTACTGAATGGGCGCCCTTGCCTTGGAAGGTAATACAGCAACTTCAAAGGGCTCAGGCGCTTTGGGGACCCAAAACTCGACCTCGATTGGTGTTGGCGTCTTTGCGGGGCTGGTGCTTCAAACTCAAGCGGTATGGACATAGTTTCACCTCAGCATCTTCAGAAGGCTAAATTGGACTACAATCGGGTTAAGGAGTGACTGTTGGTTTCCTTTAGATCGTCACCTTCCGTGATCAAACCGATTGATCCTTTGGTGATTCCCCAATCATCATCTATTTTAATCATATGAAACACTTCTACCCTTTGGTCTGGTTGGAGGGTTCTGCGGACGTTCGGACAGGCTCCTTTGCCATGATAATCTTGTTATCAATTAAAGCCTGGATTTCTTGTCCTTCAGAGGGAGCGCGCACTCATCAATAGTATGTCCCTTCATGCCAGAATGGTATGCACAGGTTTTGTTTGGGTTAATCCACGGGGAAGGATTTTCAGGAGTTTATGGCAGGGATAGAGGTGACATAACTAGCGGTTTTTGAGTCTTTCGTACAGCTGGTCGATTGGCTCGGCAATTGCGGTATATTGTTTGGGAGGTCTGCGGTCAAAATTTGGTCGGGGTCTAGGAAAGTTTTGGCGAGTAGGAGGTGATTGATAGTGGGATGGTTGAGTGTTTGTAGGCTTGGTTAGGACTTTGTGCGGGTTGGGAATATTTGGTGAAGTGGGTTGGTATGTGGGAGGTGGAGGTGATTGATAGGTAGGTGGTGGAGCTTGGTAGGAAGGTGCGGGGTGCTTGGAAATTTGGAGTGGGTTGATATGTAAGTGGAGATATCGGGTAGTCTGATATTTTACTTGGTGATTTGGTTCTCTGTGCAACGATTACGGCACTTACGTCCCTCTTCTTAGATGTACCACCGGACTGCAGAGCCTTATTGGTGGCTTGCCAAGCTTCAAAGTTAGTGACCATACCACTTTTTGATGCCCTCTTCAATCCTTTCTCCCAGCCTGATGATGTCAAAAAATTTTATGGTTCTCGATCAGCATCAATCTTTCATAATATTGCGATCCTGAGCCCTGACAAAAAACTTATTCATCTGTTCTTTCCCTAAAGCAGGTCGAACCTTAGCAGCCTCTGACCTCTAACGAGGTGGCATACTCGCGGAACATTTCTGTAGGTTTTCTTCTTTAAATTTTGAATGTAAAACACATCTGGTGCATTCTCCATGTTGAACCTGAACCTTTGTCCATGAAGTCGGACGCCATACTAACCCAGTTTGACCACTTCTTAGGTCTTGGTTAAATGTACCAAGATAGAGCATCTCCTTTCAAGCTTCTCATGAAAAGCTTCATTCGAATTCTCTTATCTTTCCCTACTCCGACCAACTTGTCGCAGTAATGTCCTCAAGTGTACCCTGGGATTTCCTGTACCATCGAACATTTCGAACTTGGGAGGTTTGTACCCCTCGGGCAGTTCAACATCTGGTTGAATGCAAAGGTCTTCGTAATTCAGTCCCTCGATCCCCTTGCTCCTTCAACACCCTGAACTCGGCTAGTCAGCTTCTTGAGTTCTGCGGCCAGATTCTTGATAAGAGAGTCTTTGTCATCAAGACTCAGGTGTGCTTGAGACGGGCTGAATGGGGTGTGGTATGGCTTCCACATAGATGGGAGGTGTTGTGGTGATGATCATTTGTGGAGTTCAAGTGGTTCGGGATGAGCAGTGGGGTGTTGCTTGAAGTGTGGCATGTGTTGCAGTGGTGATGGAGAGTGGGTTGGTTTTGTGGCTTCGGGATGTTTTTGAGGAGGTATGGATTTTGAGTGTTGGGGAAGCTGATATCCGGGTAGTGAGGGAAAATGACAAGCTGCCAAAATCCGAACTTTGGTCCATTCTTCCTGAAATTTCAATAACTTCTGTTTGAGCTGGGAGGCACTTTCCTTGGAAACCTGAATACCCTGAGAAGTCTCTACCCTTTCAATTGAGCTCTCCTTTCTGATGTTGCTCAAATCTTCCATTCTTTCCTTGTTCTTGTTTCTGATAAGACTCGGAGGAGGAGGACCCTTGGATCTTGTGGAATATGATGACGATACCAGAGTGCACGAACTAACCTATGGGGAGGGGAATAAGTAAAAAGTAAAAATAAAGGTAACAAGTTAGTAGGGATTCGTGAGAAAGAAAACGTTGCAATATTTAAAACACATAGTGTAAGAATATAAATCGTGTCCTAAATGGGAGCCTCGTTGTGTGCCGAGGTAGGCCTAGCGATAAGTAGATTTGGAGAACTTAAGGAATGCTAAAATGCCTCATTTTTATGATAAAAAATAAGGCGAAACCCAAAACGACACTAAATAACAGGAAGTAAAAGTGTCACTAGTGGCCATAGGCCTTATTACATTTGTAAAGAAAAAATAAACTCCTATCTACTTGGTCCCAGAAGGACCTTCCCCAGACTCGGCATTGTTAGCTCCCTCGTATAGTTCTCCCAGCTCGCGCAATCCTAGCAACAAGTAGGCCCTCGCCAGATATCCGCCTTCATTTCCTTATGCAAACCCCGGCAATCTTCAACCCTCTTCAGGAACTTCTTTTCCAGCTCCACCTATGCCCTGCTCCAAACAGATCAGTCGTTTGTTGGCGCTGACAGCCATTGTCTTTCCATTCTCCAATTTGGCTTTTTGATTGGCTTCTTGTATTTCACGGTGCTCATTTTCACATTCCCGCATCCTCTTGCGCAGTTGGTTGTACACTTTACCTGTTGCTTCAACCTTTTCATCAATAATCCTGTGACCTCGAACAAATCCGGGCTGACCCAAATCGTTGTGATTGTCCTCCAGCCAGCCTAGATAGTGTAGAGTACAACCAGCATGGTAGCGATCTGGCTCGATGGTGTCTCTTCCAAGAGAATTTTGCTATGCCACATTATGCTGAGCCTGACACCTGTACGGACTGTCGTCATTTTGGGAAGTTCGGCTCGAAAATGGCTCATCTTGTCAACCCTTGGTATAACCTGTTTCCTACCTGCCTGTCTCATAACCCCGATAGGGACGTATGGGTAGGTCCCTCTTTAACCGATCAGTATCAGAAATGGAGCATCCCTAGACCGTATGATGAATTCTTTCAGTAGGGAACCACTCAAACATCCATTGCACCCGGTCTTTCAGTAAGATTGTCGAAGAGCTCGACCCACTCTCTAGCATTCTCTGGTTGGGCGAAATGTTGGGCATATATTCATCCGCTTTGGGTGATGAAAAGCGATATGATTCATCCCAGTCTCTACGATGGATTTACTGCCGGTACTCACCCCTTTGGAGGTGCTCCATGAGCCATAGTTGGAGTAGCAAATTACATCCCTCGAAATGTTTGGCCCCTTGTTGACATCTTTCTAGGGTCGGTATATTTCTGCAACTATCATTGGCCACAAGGCTGAATGGCTGCCCGTTAATTCTTTGCCATCAAGGTCTTGGTGACCATGGCCAGTCTGGTATGGATTCTTGCTTTCTTTGTCGGAAAACTATCATCCCCAAGAAAACAGAACATAAACACAAATACCCTTCGGTGGATGTGCCCCAATGAGGTGATGGCGAATTCGTCCGGATAGGTACGGTTATGATTTGCTATGGTCGTACCTTTCATAACAAATTGGTCAAAGGAATGTAAGACTTCTCCCAACATGTCAAGTCTGATTCTTCTTTAGAACCCATCATCTTAAGAAAAACCCCTACCCTACGATTTTCCGGCATTAGCAAACTCGGGTTTCCCACGGTATTCCAAGCCAGTCCTCCTATTTCCTCAAGCAAAGGTGCCATCTCAAATGTCTCCGAAAGCGGAATACCGACCTATCACAATCCCAGAATAGAGTGGCAGCTTCTATGGTTTTGGTTGTCAGGTTTTGAATTTCTAGGAGAGAAGGTAGGTTTCCCAGGTACTTCCGCGGTCAAGAGTCTGATCGCTGGAAATGAAGATCCTTCCACCACCGCTTAGCAATTTTAGGGTGAATATGGGTGACCATGCCGAATCCTGGGGACTTCGTGCCTCATATTTCTGCAAGAAAAAAGGTTAGGCCCTTAACCCCCCAGACTCGACTACTAAATATCAATAATTGGCATAAGCACTTTAGTTCTCCAAATAAATGCACAGAATGTGATAAGGTCCGTTTTGGTTTTCTAGGAAACCCAGTGGACTTTGGACAAGGCTATCTTAAAGAGTCATTATGCGGACAACATACTGACTCGGCCTAGGTTTGACCATGATGCATGTAAAATTAAAACGAGTAAGGTTTCTATGTGTATTAGACTGGGTACCAATTGAGCGGACAACTCAAGAGGGAAAGTCGCGGAACCGTCGCCGGTTGATCGACTGGTTTTTACCGCAAAATATGCCTTCGCCGGATTTAGGAGGTGATAATATCGGAAGAGCGCAACCACTCATTATAAGTGTGTTGCTATGGTCTTTTGTTTGGCAGCGAGTGGAATATGATGTTAAATATGCAGTTACAATAATCAAACAAAGTTGTCACGTATTTGCACGTTCAATAAAGTAAATAATTACAATAGTTTCTCATAATTTATAATAGTATTAAAGGAAAGCGATAAAGGAAAGCATTAAGAGAAATAGGAAATGAAAAAAAAAGCCAAGTCAGTTTTCGCGGTAGAAGAAGAAAAATACTTAAAGGATTTAAAAAAATAAAGACATATAAAGAAGCATAAAGTCACAAAATAGCATGAAATGGTAAAAGCCTTAAAGAAAATCCCCAGCAGAGTCGCCATGTTTGTCGATGCCCCCTTTTTCTAAAGGCGAAATCTGGTTTACGACATTTGGGCGGACAACTCTATTCCTTTTGGAAATTTGGTTAGAGATTTAGAAGAGTCCCACCTAATGATTAGTGCATTAGGACACTAAAGAATTTAAAAGAAAGAAGAACCAAGAATGGGTAAGGGCTTGAAATTATCTCAGGGGGAAGGTGTTAGGCACACCCCAAGATCCACTCCATGTTACAATTGGTGACTTTAAAACAAGTAAACATACAAGACAACTTCCACATAACGATTACAAGTAGGAATGTATAAAGGTTAATTTAAACATGCTGAAAGTCAGGAAATAGGTGGTTTCATAGTTGTTTAAAAGAATGCATAAGTGCGAAAAATAAGGATCAAATAACGAGTTGCAAACAATCAGACAAAAGAAGTGAAATGGGCGAAGTTTAAAAAGAAAACAGTCCTGGAAATTCAAAGAGGTTTTAAATGATTTGAAGCGAAATACAAGGTTTAAAGAGCTGGAAACTGACAGTTTAAGAAAACAATAACGAAAGTACATAAGGAGGGAGGGGGGCCCTAGGTTTATAAATTAACATGGATCATCCACGCAACACCCGGTAACCAATTATACGCGTGATGTTATCGCGTGATCATCATATCCATGTTCTACACCTTCCCACCCCATTAAGGTATTAAAAGCGCAGAATAGTATCGTTACTTATTGCATGTTATTACCCATCCCGATCCTATCAGTCCCGGAGGCATTGAGACTACTAATCCTAAAGGGGAGGGAGTTGGGGCTTTTCAGAAGTTTTAAAAAGGATAAAAGTCTAGGCGACAAACAAAATCACATAATCAAATAGAGGAGAAGCAAACAGCAGTTAAGGCTCAAACAGGCCTCCTCACTCAAAGGCAAATATATAGCATGACTTCAAATACTGGTTATGGTCTGAATTAAATTTAAAGTGTTACGAACAGGTTGATTTATCAACATATTTCTCTGATGAGGAGTCCGAATTAGCCTTGTCTGGTTGTAGTTAATCAGAGCTGACACAGTTAATTAAAAAACCTAATGGTTTGCCTAAGTGAGACCTATATGCAATGATATCTAGCGGAGCGTACTGATTTTAAAGAAAGGATCACTGGTTTTTATAGACAAAAGATCTGCAGATTTTAAACGAACTTATGACTGGTTTAAACGTATAGATAAAATAGATGAGGCTGATTCGATTGATTATTCCTATAGGCAAGTTATCTAAGCATTATTGGTTTTAAACGATTACATAGATGCAAAAGTCCTATAGGCATGGTATCTAGAATGAAGTTGATTATTATTAGACCTATGATTGTTTGCCTAATGACAGGTATATGCAGAAGTGCAGAAAAGAAACCTATGATCATGATTTCTATATGCAGAAATGCAGGGACTTAGAGACAGGATTTCTATATGCAGAGATGCAGAAATAAATGACCTATAGGCATGCTGTCTATTGTGAATGCAGGAATTAAAAATCCTATAGGCAAAGTTATCTAAGATGAGAATGCTAGAAGTTTATAGGTAACCTATAGGCATGTTGTCTATGTGAATGCAGGAATTAAAAAAATTCCTATAGGCAAGTTATCTACCCTTTGCATACAATCATTCCATCCCTTTCCACTAGCCGTCCCCAATAGTTATTACAAATTATTATAGTTCCAAAATGAATCGGAAAAGTAAGGAAATAAAATTACATCAGAAGTGCCAGCCATAACCAAACAGCCTAATTCAGACTCAAAGTCCAACAATATGAGATAAACCAACTTCCAGGATCAAAACTTCCAAAAAGCCTTTCTCATCCTTTGGGTGTGCCAAAGTTCCAAAGGAGCAATTATGAACTCCAGCCAGTGCTTACACCCAATTATATTGCAGAATTAAGATTATGGTGCAGTGTTGGAATAGCCAGCCCTCGAATGTCCAAGTTCAGAGGGAGCTCCCTGGTCCCAAAGCAAGGCTCATAAGAGGGGGCAAAACTTAAGAGTCCTAAGAATAAGTGTAAGTGCATAGGGGGGAATTAAGGAAAGCCATCGCAGGGTGGTGGTCATGCCCAGCAATTGGGAATGCTGGCACACCCCTGACCAGCCTGTCAGCCAAAACTTGGGAGTTAGGATCCATTGAGGATCAGGTTCTGACCTGGGCAGTAATTTGGGTACTGCCAGGCCAAGAACCTTAACTCAGACACATCGAGGGGAATGGGGGGGTAGGGATTTACAATAGAAACGGATGCAAGGAAAGGAACTATTAGCATAAATCATTGAATCAATGCGCAGGCAAAGTAAACAGGATTGCAGAAACTGTAAAGTAAACACATAGGGGTGAGGCAGGAATGTTTACTCAGAAACATACCAGTTTCAGAAGAAATAAGTAAAAACAGTAGTCTTGAAAAGGCCAAGTTTGCAAAGCAAAGAATTCCAAAGATCCCAAGCAAAGCAGAATACGAATTCAAAAACAGTATTGCAAGTGTGCAAGTATTTAAAAGACTAGTGGTGTGAAGGTTGTGTGAAGAATGAAGTCGAGTGTAAAAGTGCAGAGGGGCAGTTCCATTTTATAGGTGCAGAGAAACAAGTAAGAAAGGCAAGGAATATATCATTGAAATCAGTCTCTCTTTGGTTAAGGGATTCTGATTTCGACGGGTAAAAGCCAGTTAAGGAAAGAAATTTTAATTAAACTTTTCAAAGTAGCACAAAGGGGTAAATAAACATAGAAGTTATTTAAGGAAAAAATAATCAATGGTACACGGTTTGTGACAGCAATGGAAAGGGAATCAATCAAACGGCCAGTGAAACCAAAATTACAATTCAATTTGAAATGAACCAAGTCAGGAAAAGGTAAAGGAGATTCAATCAAAGAAAAATCAGTCGGACCTTATTAAGAGGATTTCGGAATCAATCAATTAGTTGGAAAAACCTCTTGAAAGCAGAGTCCTTATATATAAAACACACAAATCAAGAAGGGATTGTCAAATCATTTAGAAGAGGGTTTAATCAAAGAGGGGTTCGGAATCGTAAGCAAAAGTGGTACAAGTGCAATTTGTAGACTCACGAGAGTCTGAGAGTCCAGGGTCGCAAAGAGGAACCCTAACTCGCACACAAGAATCAAAATTGCCAAGAAACCCCCAAATCTTAGGGTTTCTAATTGAGTCAGACAATAGAGATGAGAAGGCAAGCCGCTTGATAGAGGCTCAGGAGTCCTTTCCAAAGACTCGTGAGAAAACAAACAACAAGATACACAGTTAAGAGCATAGAGAACATGTTTTGAAAAACTCAGAATTTATTTAAGTTCAGAGAAAAAGATACAAACTTAGGCAAAACAAAGAATGATCATGCTTAGTAAGAATACAAACATAGTACAGTAACGCCAAAAAAATCAAAGAACTCAATCATAAAACACATATAGCAAAGATTAACATATGAGCATAGGAGAAAAGAAAGTAGAAGAACATTACATGCATTGTAAAAGAAATCGGACAAACACACATAAAGAAAGAACAAAAAGAATCAGAAGGGTATTTTGAAGA
>NW_017675473.1:0-31241 GCF_001879085.1 Nicotiana attenuata | reverse complement strand
TTCGGAAACCCTAAATCGAAATTAAACGATTTTGAAAAAAGAGAATTTGGGGAAAACCTTTAAAAAGTTCAATAGAACACAGACATGTTCCAGATCTAAGAGAATAAGCAAGTAAAGAACCTCGAACAGCTTAGGGTTGTAGAGAAAACCCTAGAAATGAGAAAGGTCTTGAGGAAAGTCAGATCCCGAGTCTAAAAGGCTCATATTGCTTGAATACGACGGAGTAGTGGCCGTAGAAGCCATAGATCTACAAATCTGAGAAGATCTTGAAGAGAACCATTGAAGTCAGGCTTCACAGCCTTGAATGGCTTAGGTCTAATGGTGAGAAAGGTGAGTACAGACCGTCCATGGCCTGAGACGCCATGGATTCCGGTGGAATCACGGTGGAAAAGGGGTCGGAGACGATTAGGGTTCCAGGAGGGTTCGAGAGAGTTTGAGAGACGGGCGGGTTCAAAGGCGGCTGATAGGTGGAAGTGATTAGGGTTTGGGGGGTTTGGAGATTAAAAAGGAAAGGGGGAATTATGGCCGTTGATCAAAATGATCAACGACCTGGATTTTTTTTTTTTAATCAATCCACTAGGCAGGTGCCTAGGGCTAGTTTTATTAATACTAAAAGAGAAAAAGAACCACATAGGAAGAGTACAAATAAGGGGCACAATAGACCAGTAGTGTTGCCTATATGCCTTGGCTATATAATTACTCCTCTGTGCCTCACATTGCCTTTATGGCAGCCTCATGTAGAGGAGTCATGGGATAGCTGCCGGCAACGTCTCACGAGGGCATATAATCTCATAGCCATTTGGACGTTTTTCCAAAGGCATAGGGCTCGAGCAACACAAACTGGGCTAAACCTTACCTTACTGATCCTATTGAGGCAAATAAAAAGCCTCTCCTACTAGCAAGCATGCAAAAAGAAAAAACTAGCTAACACTAAATATTCTATGATCATCACAGAGTTTATAACATACTCTGTGATGATATTACATAGAACTATGCTAATGTGATGGTAGAATAAAAAGATGAAGAAAAAACCATGGTTCTCTCTCTTCTCTAATCTTGTGAAGTCTTCAATTTGTAAAATCTTGTCTTCGTCCTCAACCTTCTCCAAAATGTCTTCAAAATTCATGCTTTCTTCTTTGAACGATTGGATTTTGTAGATGCAGTTTGTGTAACCTGTTTTTGTTTGGCAACTCTCATTGGAAGTCGCCTTGTGTTTGCATCTTCATTCACCCTGTCGTCCCAACTTTTATCCCTTGTTCGAGACTTCTTGCTTTTCCGCTACGCATAGGTGATAAATCACTTTTTCTTGCTGACTCTACTCTACACTGTTGTAACATTGCATCTTCCTCTCCTTCTTCATACAAGTCTCTCCCCAAGTGTACTGGTTGTGGAGCATTTTGTTCAATACCAAGTGACACCAATGTGTTTCCATCCTGAGTTTTAGCCTCTATTGCCTTGCTTTGATGTTGTTCTTTGAGTTGCATTTTGTTTTTGCTTCTACTCATACGTCCAGTGCTACCAACATTAGTATTTAAAGAGTTAATTGGATTGGAACTTACCATGGCATCCAATAGCTTCCTCTCCTCTAATGAGATAGCAGGATTGGTTGTCACTAACTGTTGCTGCCCCGTCGTTTGAATTGTCACTGGAGTGGCCTGCTTGGATTCTACAATTTGAACCAAACGTCCAGCTGCTGCTTGTTGATCACCATTATGACTATCAGTTAAAGTATTTTGACCAGCTTTTACCTGCTGCTTGGACTGGGTTGCAGAATTGTGAACTAACTTTCCAGCTCCTGGAGTGATTGTCCCAATTTGTTGCTGCCCAGTGGTTGTCCCAATTTGTTGCTGTCCAGATTTTATAATTGCTGCTGTTGTTTGATCATCATTGGCAGTAGCAACTGAAATGTTTTGACTTGGTTCTTGCTGTTGCACCTTCATTGTAGGTATTGCCATGTTTTGATGTACATTTTCCCTTGTAACTATCTGCATGGTAGATGTTGAAGCATTGTGACCCAAAGTTCCAGTTACTGCATTTGACATAGCAGCAGTTGCAGAATTTTTTGGATTAAACTCTGGAGCATGAAGGTTCAGTGTACTCTTGGGGCTTGCTACTGGTGTTTTTGCAGCATTTGGCTTTGCTATTGAGTCTAGATCTTCACCTGCACTCTCCTAATCACACTCCTTATCAGCTTCTTCAGACGAATATCCAGCAAAACCATCACCCCAATTTTCTTCGTCATCCTCCTCACATTGATCCTGCCATAACTTGGATTTAATAGCCATTCCACTCACATTTGCTTGAATAATCTCGTTGTTGTTTCCATTTGACAGGATCAGTTGTCCAGATTCCCCTTCAAACTCACCAAAAGACTCTACTGACTGAGAAGGAACGTCGAATGCGGAGGTATTCAATGTGACTAATGGTTGTTTAACCATCGTAGAATTCCTCATCATTTCATTCTGAGCGTCTTTGATGATCTGTTCTACCTGAGGATTTGAAAAATGCAGCGTTGGTACATTGGAACTATGAACTTGGATGCCTATTAGTTTATTGCTCAACTTGTTCTTTGAGTCATTCGATCGAATGCCCAACTTTTCAACCAATTGGTGACTGCCTTGCCCTCCTTGTTCATTGCTGGGCATTGGAACTATTTATTTGGGCATCAAATTATCCTTGAAAGATGGTGCATCAGCTTCAGCATCACCAACATCAGCAAAAACCTCAAAACTATTTGAGCTGGAACCCACGTTACAGACATTTCGTCGAACACCTTCATTCTGCTGTTTTGGCGAAACCTGTTTCTTTGTGGGGGATTTTCTAGGTGTTACCACATTCCAAATTCCTTCCTTTTTGTTCCTGATTCCTCCCTTAACTTCCTCTATTACATTCCCAGCTTTATTTTCTAACAACAAGCTCTTATTACCCACGTTTTCCTTCCTATAAATCTGGGCAGAAGCTTCTTTGTTAGAGATTTCCTTAGCACTTTTTTGTTGATCTTCTGTAGTTTTTTGTTGATCTCCAGCTACCCTATCAATTGTTCCTTTCTCAACGTGTGAATTAATATCAGCCTTTACCTGTTGAGTCAAAGCTAGCTTCTCACCAATGCCCTCATTGACCCTAACAGTTTGAACAACTGCCTATGCACGATCAGCATCATTCTGTGAACCTCGACCAGCTGACAAAATTTTTGCTGCATTAGCCAACTTGTCATATGCCTCTACAATTGGATCCACAACCTTGGATATCCTTGCTAATGCTATTCTAGAAGGCACATCTCTTGAAGGTGGAGGTGGACCCTTGTGTATCTTTGAACTATCCCATACCATGTTTTCCTCAGTTTCTTTTCCTCCATCAGTCTGTAATGCCTGCTGCTCGACCAGCTTAGTCTTTGTTGCTTCTTCTATCAATTTTCCATCTGGTGCTGCTACTTCCTTAACACCTTTCCCAGCCCTTTTAGAATTTAGGTAATCTCTAGCATCTCCTTGTAGTTGTTCAGTTATGGATACATCAACCACAGGCAGATTACTCACAGCTGGTGCACTAGTTTTTGTCGTCTCATCTACACCTTGTTATTTCAACAATCGACACACTCTGTCCTCATGACCTTGGTGCTTGCAATATGTGCAATATTTTGGAAGATTGTCATATACAACTTCCTGATAATGCACGATTGTTTTCCCAGTAACTTTGTCGACCATCAAAATTTTAACCTTTTTAGGGTGCTTGTCCAACAGGTCAAGGATGATCTTAACTCTTGTAGCACTAGGCCTAGTTCTATCTTTTGTTGCCTTGTCCACAGCAAGAGCTTTCCCCACAGCTGAAGCAATAGACATCAATGACCTTTTAGCGAAGAAGTTAGGAGGAAAACCTGGAAAAGATATCCACACCACTGCCATAGACGTCTCCTCTTTAGGATTGAATCCTAACGTCCATGGAAAGGTTCTGAAAAAGAACTCATCTCCTTTTGCCTTGACATATCCAGTAGATTTTGATAAAAACTGAACGTGATCGTTGTATAAATCAAATCTAATTAATAGATGACGAAATTCCAGCAGTCCTATATTACAACGACCTTGATTATCGAATTGCGACGAAAAAATTTTCCGAAACTCCTGTAGATCGGATTTACCGTATGAAAACTTCATGATAGCAGCTTGATGCAATCCTTCCTCCCTTGTGAATTGATTAACCTCATCCATAGAGAATTCTATCGTTGGTTCACCATGCACAATTGTCACAGGAACTAATTCGACTTTGGACGAAATTGCAGCAGATTGCTTTGGTCGAACTTGATCAACATATAACTATTTTGGATTGTTGTTTGTTGTTGTTTCGTTAGCCTTTTGGATCACCTCTCCCCACAGCCAAAGGCTGGAGAGAGATTGCAGCAGCCATGGCTGCCCTAGCTCAAGGAAAAAAACGCCAATCCTAGAGAGAGAAAGTAGAGAGAAGGGAGAGCGTCAACGACCTGGATTGAATATGAGCCGGGCGGGTTTTTTAATTGGGTTAGGGGTTGGGTAATTTAGGGATTGGGCTGGTCCAATTTGGGGACTGAAATTGGGCCAATTTGAGGTTAAAATTGAAATACAAATGGGCTAAATGTTAAATAGCCAATTTTCTCTTTTTATTTTATAAAATAGCAATAATGATTTTAAAAGTAAATTTAAAACACTGAGCCAACAAATACTATATAAATATTAATCTAAAAATACTGGAACTAATTTTATAATTATAAAATGCTATTAATCTTAAAGTAGGCTATAATTGCAGTTATATGCAATTTAGTCTTTTAAATACCAAATAAATTTGTAAAAATATGCAAAAATCACCTTAATTATATTTTGGTGCAAATATGAGAATAAAAAAAGATAAATTATTCACCAAAATGATAATCTTGGGAATAATTATTGGATTTTATACTGATAAAATAGACAATAAATTGGTTTTAAAATATTTAAAAATTAGGAAAAAATACCAAAACTCTTGGGCATGCTTATATATGCATGTACATGCTATTTTGAAAGTATTTTGTGTATAAAATACATAGGGAAAAATTGGGTATCAACACCAGTCTTGCCACAATGTGTGCAGATTTTGTTCTCAGGAAGTGTGATGTACTTGCTTTTGGGATCCCACTTAGGTGCAAGGGTCCCATAGCCAAGTCCTCTCTTACTGCTGTTGTGATGCTCTTGTAGCCAAGATAGTGCATCAGAGGACTTATTCCATTTGTGAGTTCTGTCTAGTTCATGCTTCACCTTACCTAGATCTTCTTTTAGGACTCTTATCTGCTCATCTCTCTTGTACAACTCATCCTTCATTTTTCCTAGATTTTCTTCTAAGGTGAGATGTGTGTGGTCAGCTTTCTTTTTACCTGTTCCTAACTTCAGTTTTAAATTTTCAGATCTATGTTCTAACACAGTGGTGTCCAGTTCAAGAACCTGGTTCTTCAACTCAGTATTTTTACTATCACTTTCACTAGCCCTGAGTTCCAGATTTTTGCACTTAGCTTTCAAGATCACACATTCCCTAGACAACTGTTCCTTCTCATTGTTTATGACCTCAGACTCATCAATGAAATCTAGCTGTAACTCATTCTTTAGACAAAAATTTAATCTTGTCTTTGAGATGAATCACACTTACCTCTTGTTCATCATCTGATTCTCCAGTGGCCATAAGTGTTTGTCATCTCCAGCTTCATCTTCTGAATCCTCATCTGAGCTTTCTCCCCAAGCAGCAACCATAGCCTTTGTTGATCCTTTGTTCTTCTTGGGATAAACTTGTTCCTTCTTCCTGTTTCTTCGTTCACCCCTTTCTTTCTACCATTCAATTTCCCACTGAGGACAGTTCTTGATCATGTGATCAGTCTTACCACATTTGTAGCATCCCTCGTTGGTCTGTTTTTCAGGGGCCCTAGGTTTGTTGAAGGTTACACCTCTCGAAGAACCCTTTCCTCTCATTAGGTACTTCTTGAAATCCCTCGTTATCATAGCCATTTCATCATCCTCTAGGTCTGCACCTTCAGCTATTTTGAGGGCCAGGCTTCTTTCCTTCTTGGGTGCATCCATCTTCATGGTTTGCCTTCTAAGTTCATAGGCAGTGAGATTTCCAATCAGTTCATCCAACTTGAGAGTGGCAATGTTCTTTGATTCCTGAATAGCAGTGATTTTGCTTTCCCAAGTAACAGGCAAAACCCTTGTTAGAATTTTCTCAACCTTGTCTTCTTCAAGGATAATCCTTCCAAGAGACTTAAGTTCATTTATTAGTGTTGTGACCCTTGTATACATCTCTTGGATGGTTTCTCCTTCCTTCATGGTGAAGTTCTCATATTGAGAACACAGCAGTGTTCCTCCTGATCTCTTCACTTGTGGAGTTCCTTCATGAGCCACTTGTAAAGTGTCGCAAATTTCCTTAGCAGTAGTGCAGCTTTGAATTCTGCTATACTCGTCTGGACCAAGTCCACACACTAGCCATTTCTTAGCCTTAGAATTCTTTTCCCACTTCTTCAAGTCCTCAGCAGTGCAGTCAGCTCTAGTCTTTGGCACATCCATTCCTTCAGCATTCTTCTTTGTAGTGGCCATGGGACCATCAGTAACAATGTCCCAGAGTTCATAGTCCTATCCTTTGATGTGATCTCTCATCCTATTTTTCCACCAGGAATAGTACTAGCCGTTGAAGAGTGGAGGCCTAGCAGTGGATTGTCCTTCCCAGTTTCCAGGTGGTGCACTCATCTTGATCTGTTCCTAAGGTGTTAACCTCTTCAAGGATAACCCGCTCTGATACCAATTGATATTTTATACTTCAATACCACACAAGAGGGGGGTGATTTGTGTGGTACCCAATTTTTTGCTTAACTTGATTATAGAAGGACCTGGTTCTTCTACGTGTTCCAACTACTACTGTTGCGGAATAATAAGTACAAAAATTAAAGAACACAAAGATTTTACGTGAAAAACACCTGGCTCAAAAGGTGAAAAAACCACGACCTACTTTCCAGTAGGATTTTCCCAAACTCTCCACTAAAATCACTGAGCCAAAAACTGCATTTACAAAAACTCTTTTGTAAACCTAGGATTAACTCTAATCCCGTTGTGGCACACAGCCTCAACTGTTGCGACAACTTCAAGTTAACTCTAACTTGAAAACCCTGAGTACCTAATACAATTGCTTCTAGATAAGCTGAAAGGTACAATATGAAAACACCTACTACAATTGAACTAGAATAAAAGACAGACACTTGGAACTGGTTCTTCTATCTGGTTCAAGTAGCTTCAGGTTTGCACGCTTGAATCACACACGAATTGCTTGCTAAATTGCCTTGCTATTTTGCTCTCAATTTGCGTTTTACTTCTGCTTATGTGTGTCACCTGTAAAAAAGAACAACACCTAATATTTATGAAGTTAGTAAATAGAGATTGACTAGAATACCGATGCTACTCTTCCTTGGTGGAAGAGTTCTAGTTGATCTCAACCTCTAACTCTATCCATCTCTTAGGCCGTGTTCTCTTTGAGTAAGGAGTCTTTCTCCTTATCTAATATGAGACCTTTTCGATTAGGATCAGGATATGTCACTACTGGTAAGTGAGGTTTATCTCCTTCACGTGCATCTCATATAATTGAGTTGACCATAACTGTGCCTCACAAGGATGGACCTGGTCCATATCTGAGTTCCTTTGTCAGTCTTCAAAACTTCACCTGTACTTGGGCCAACAGTAGGCAACTCAAGAACTAGGGTTCGGCCCCCATTTTATCAAAAATACATCATTCCTCACTCAATTCGAACAAAATTGGTCATTATTTTCTTTACCCGTCAACTCTTTCATGAATTCAGGGTAAAGAGGGCAGCTATTGATACCCAATTTTACCCTTATATTTTTTCAAGTAGTATATATACTTTCAAAATATTATTTTTGCATCATTATTTAGTCTACAAGAGTCATATGAGCATTTTCCAAAATTTTCCATAATTTTTAGAGCTTTAAAATTAATTTTCTTGCATTTAAATTACTTGAATATTTATTAATTATCCCTTTAAATTATTTTTGAAATGACTTAATCATCTAAATTTATTATTTGCATCCATACATGTTTCATAATATTTTACTTTATTTTATACAATTACATTTTCATTTTTACGTTAATTACACAATTTTACAATAATAACCTATATTTTACAATTAAATTGCATTTATTTAAGGCCAAAATAGTTTGTTTACATTTTTATGATCTTCAACTATTGTTTTAAAGTAGTGAATTGCATAAATAAGATTTGTTTATATTTTATTTATCTATTCTTATTAAAATTATTTCCCTTTGATTCCCTACTTTAAATATGGCCCAATTATGCCTTTTTTTAGACCAATTAAGGTCCAAGCGGATAGGCCCATCCCAATTGACCCTCCAGAAGACCAAAACCAAACGACCCAATAGGTCTGCCCCATTAGTGACCTATTTTACCCGACCCTAGCAGCCTCTAATCTCGGCCGTTGATCTCAAATGATCAACGGGCCATAATAATCCCTACCTTTTCCTTATAACCCCTCACCCTAACCCTAGAGACCAATTTTGTTAGCCAACCGCCTCTATACTCTCTCGAACCTTCCCCTCTCTTCTCCAAACCCTGACATTCATTGCTTGATTCTCTCCGATTTCTACCTAGAAATGGAATCCACTTGTGGTCTGCTTACCTTATTAGCCCTCTCCCATTATTGGTCGTTCGTTTATGGTATCACATAGGTACTTGCCTTACTATGGCAAGTACCACTTTCAAGATCGGACTAGAACGACTCGAATCTTTGGATTTTAGGCGGTTTCCCGTCTATATACGCTGAACAAGGAGCGATTTGCACCTTTGATTTGATTTTCAAGCAACTGAACCCAACTAGGGTTTAAGATTCTACATCTCCTCTAGTGATTCTGATTTGCATGTGATATTTTCTTTCTTTATTTGTGCTTAATTGATTGTTTTCCATGTGTGTTCGTTCAGTTCCTACTACTATATAAACCCCTCCCTAATTTCCCCTTTGGACGGACCTTAGAGTACTGAAATTAACTACTGTTACTCTCTCTTATTCTCTTACTCTATACTATCCTGAAATTTGAGACCTTGGCCGGCTGAATTTCAAGGCCACTAAAAATTTGATTGTTGCTCTTTCTCAGTGTGAGCACTGCCCGGGGTTCACTTGAAATCCTTGGGAACTCTGACGCACTGGGATTTTGTGGTTTTATTGTTCTTTTGTTATTGATGATTAAAGTGTTGCTGGAAATTGTTCTTCTTACTTACTTGTCCGTAAATTTGTAATTGGTAAGTGCCTTAGCACTTGCAGTTTCATTCCCTATTTTTTTGTGTTCATGTTGTGTATATCTATGTCATTGAAACCCTTGTGAATCAACATGCTACTATGTTGTTGCTGTTTGTAGCTCTATTTGCTCTAAAGTTGTCTTCATGGCTCTATGTTTGTCCCAGCATCTCAACTAGCCTAATTTCTAGCCATGTTCTGGCTTTCTTAAGCATGTCTAGCCTGGTGTGTTTGTGTGTGTTTGAATGCATGTATCTGTCCTGAGTTTATCTTCTACCTTGTTCTAGATTCTTGTGATAAACCAATTCACAAGCAGAATGTGTTCTAATTCTTGTTGAATCATTCATGTATGGCTTCAAGCTTTCTTAGAGTTAATTCTTGATCACGGTGTTAGCCAAACGTGCTTTCCTGTTACTTAACGTGTGCTCCCTGACTTGTCCAATTTTGTGCTCCTTAATATGGCTTAAGACCTAAAGAATGGGATTCAATATTTAGCCTCTTCGTCCTATATGTGGTTCAGCCTAGTACCTGCATATACCTGTTTCCATGTTAGTTCACTTATCAAAATATGTTAGTTCAAGTATTTGCTATACCTGTTTCCATGTCTACTACTGTGCACACTTAGACAACATACCTATAGGATGCAATAGCACATGCCTCACTAATCTAGACATTATGTATTGGACTTCAAATAATCAATTGGTCAAATTGCTTCATTACTTTAGTACATTGCCCATCTAGATATCATGACTATAGGACTCTAATCTTTTAATCTACTATTACCGTGGCTTTTGTTACACTACCCCGCTTAGATGACATGTTTATTGGAAAAAAGTGTTATAAAATCAACTTAATTGTCAATTGTTAGAAATCCTGCCTATAGGATGTTGTTGCGCACATAAGAACTATTTAAGATATCAATGCTGACTCTCAAAGATGTCTCACTGCCTAATCATTGCAACTTTTAGAAATCATGCATATTGGACTTACGATGTTTTAACCTGCCTATACGCTGCTTATACAATGCTGGAATCCAGAATCACCTACAAAACATGCCTATAGGACTTTAAGTTTTGATTTTGACATTACGCCCTACCAGAACTGCCCGCGTGCATTTGTTGTTATGTGTAGAGGCTAACTTGGGCCTTTAATGTCTTACGTGAAGTCCTATCTGTTTTGAATGTCGCTTAGTTTTGTCATTTTTTAGCAACCTAAGTTGAGTCTAGAACAACCCAAATAGAGGTCCAAAGCCTCCTGGACCATAGACATGGGACGGGTAGCGCACGCATAGGGCACGATTTAGAATTGAATTAGTACGCTTTTAGGTAAACAACTTCAACATAGTAGTTGGGTAGCAGGAGATGATAGTCTGTGCCCGCTGAATAATATGAACAACTCCTATCTAAAGGAAGTTGCGAAGTATTATTTATGTTGCACGGGGTGATCCTTTAGGCTAAAAACATAGAACCCCCCTTTCCTTTTATATACTTGTTATTTACACTTAGTCATTTAACATAGACCAATGTACTTGTATCCTTGTAATCATTATGATTTGTGCCAATTCCCATGTGTCATGATAAGACTCTTTGACTTCTATATTTTCCTTTGTTTATTTGTTCACCTAGCCTAGTTACATAATCCACATAGTTTAAAGTTCGGTTGGGACCCACAGTTGTGGACCTCAAAGAGTGCCTAACACCTTCTCTTTGAGGTAATTTGAGCCCATACCCGATCTTTGGTGACACGGACTAGTTAAAATAGAGTTATTAGCAAATAGGTTCCCTAACGCACCTCAAAATCATTAGGTGGCGATTCTTCTCTTTTAACACCCATTTAAAAGAGTTGTCACACGTCGAAACCCGCTTTCGCGAGAAAACGGGGCGCGAGACCATGTATTAACAATGGTTATTATTAAAGAATTTATTCTTTCAATCATTGGATTATGTTATGATTATTGTTCAAATCAAAATATTAATAATAAAGTTTTCAAAAATTCCAGAAAATAGAAATCGGCACTGTGTACAGAGAGCCAAACCACTTATTTACTATTTACCAAAGTTAGGTTCAAGCCAAAAGCAGACTATCAATGAACAAGAATGGTGAGCTTATCGCCTTGACAAAGATCTATCATATCATTCAGGATTCACATCTTTATTCACATCATAAATAATTGAAAAGGAAGAAATAAGTCTGTTCGTTACCATTTAAGTCCAAACTCGGAAAAATTCAGACGTAGTGAGTGTTTTTATTATGAAAATCTGGAAAAAAAAAATGTTTCTTGAGCTGAGATAGAAGCTTAAGGTTTTGATTTGCCGCTTCTGGATTCAAATCTCTGAAAGGACGATCGAAAATTCTCGAAACTCATTGTCAATTTTTCAACGATTTTGGGTTGCTCAAAGACTCGTTGAAATTCTAAATTCGAAATTGAATGGGTGTTGTTTAAATCTTCTAAGATGCGACAATGCTGAATCTGAAGTCTGAGTTTGATTATGTCTTGTCACGATGGCACCTAACCCGCTCTCTAGGCAAGCCAACACAATAATAATCATAATTCTAAGAGGATTAACCAAATATTAACAAAGTTCTGAATATGATAAGAAACAAGAATAATCTCAAATTGATAACAAAGATAAAACCATCTGAGGCGGGGTCTAAAATCGAATACAACTACCTATACGCCCCCAAAACCTCGTGTCATTACATCACGAGCATCTAAAAAGAGCAACTAATATCATCTGAATAAACATCTATCCGTAAGGAATATCTATAAAGACAGAAATAAGTAAGTAGGGAAGGGGGACTCCTATTAGATATATGTTTTAATGATGGAAAATAACTTACTTCTACTTGCAGTAAAACAATTCCAAAGAAGGAAGTCAGAAGGCAAAATGGAAGAGTACGAATAAAGAAGAAGTCAAGATTCTGCTAAAGATCTAGAAGCAAGAATCAAGGAATCAATCATACTGTGATTGCGAGCTTCATAGAAAATAAATATTTGATTCATGTTACTTACGTAAGGATTATCAATTAATCTGTATGAAAGATTTAAGGAGAATAATCAATTAGATTTATCAAGGAAGAAATGGCTTGCGGAGGAAAGTCAATCACAAAAGCAATGGACCAAGTATATAAAGTTACCATCTTATTCTTGGAAGAAATCAATCTTGATTGATTCTAAGGATCAATTCCCTTGGGTTTTCCGCCATCTATTGATATATCATGCCTAGAAGGCGTTCAAATCACATATATATCACGAGAGATGCAAAGGAAGGATATACTTTGATCGAACCACTATTAATCTTTTTGTTCTACTCCAAACAAGCATTGAAGTCTATTGTAGATTTACTGTGTAACTAGGGAAAGAAGAAAGAGAGAAAAATCACTGGTGAGTCATTGTATCAAGAAGCAAGAAAAGTACTATTGTTGTGACAAAGCTATTGGTGTATCACAACCCCAACATACCTGTATCAAAAGATTTTAAATACTTGAAAGAGAACATCATTGAAATCCAAGGGGACTGGACGTAGGATTTACTTTGAATTCGAACCAGTATAAAGCATCTAGTGTCATTTACTTTCTATTATTTCATTCTGTATTTTGTTTATATCCGCATCAAGAATCTAGTCGATTAGAAAGAAAATTAGTCAACTACCTTGTAAAAGAAAAGAAATAATTTAATTCACCCCCCCCCCCCTCTTGCATTTTCAATCGATATTAGAGCAGGTCTAATATATTTGCTTAACAGCAAGTGAGGAAAGATCATGTCAACTCAAGTAACTGATGGTGCACTATTTCAAGAAGCGACATCTCAAGTAACGCCGCCATATTTCAATGGACAACATTGCTCCCACTGGAAAGTGCGTATGGAAATATATTCAAATTCCTACGATGTCAAAGTGTGGCGTGTGATCAAGAAGGGAAACTATCCCCTTCCAGCAGCAAAGTATGACAAGAAAGCTGAAGGACAAACATCCATTGATCCCGGAGATATAGATGATTATTCTAATGAACAAATGGTTGTAATTCAAGTCAATTCTAAGGCACAAAATCTACTATATAATGCCATCAGTGGAGAAGAATATAAAAAGATTTCGAGCTGTGATACGTCTAAGGAAATGTGGGACAATTGGAAGTTACCTTTGATCCTATGAAGGAATGAGCAAAGTAAAAGAAACAAGGATAAATTTGCTTGTTCATGAATACGAGCTCTTTCAGATGAGAGAAGGTGAGTCTATCGAAGAGATGTTCGCATGATTCAGTAAAATCATTGGAGATCTGAAAGCTTTTGGTAGACCACGTTCCAGTGGTGAACAAGTTCGGAAAATCCTAAGAAGCTTGCCCACTACATGGCAGACAAAGGTAGTTTCACTTAAATCTGAACATCTAGACAAACGATCATATGATGAACTACGTGGAGACCTTATAGCTTTTGAAAAGACACATCTCAAAAAACGTGGTCAGGAAGAAAAGAAGAAAATCGTTGTTTTCAAAACCATGACTAAAGGATCCGAAAATGACAACATGATGATGTAGAGGCACTGGAAGAAGAAATTGCCATGGTTTCAAGAAATATGAATAGGCTGATGAGAAGAAACAGAAATACGAAAAATGGAAGAATGTCATCTTGAAGAACCAAACAATTCAATGAACAGGACAAAAATGATAGAAAATGCTTTGAATGTAGAAGATATGGCCATATTCAAGCTGAATGCCAAGAGCTAAAAAAGAAAGTCACTAGGGGCAAGAATAAATCCTTCGGAAGCTGGAGTGATGAAGACAGCTCATAACACGAAGAAATAGCAAATTTATGCTTTATGACCATATTGGAAAATGATATGAACAAATATTCTGACTGCTGGATTGATGAAGATGTATCGGACGATAACTACAAAGAAGAAACAGAAAATTGCTTCATAGCACGTGGTGAAACAAGTGAGGTAAGACCCTATGATTATGAAAGATGTAATGAATTACAAGATATTCTTGACCTTACCCTGAAAATAGTCTCAGAAAATGTTGAATGAACTAAAGAGACTTAATAGAGAAAAGAAATACTAGGAACATAACCTTGAAGTATGTGAATCAAAAGAGATGTTCTTCAAGAAGAAGTCAGGAATTCCAATTGCAACTAAATGGCATGCGCAAATCCACCAGTCACAGTTCTGTAAGGTCTAACCAGGTGACTTGTAAGTCAACTGGTAAACGACCTGCTGGAAACAAGACCACTCGCAAATACACCACTAGTGGATCCAGTGAAAGATCCACTATTTTTTGTCACTATTGTAATAGAACTGGTCACAGGTACTGCTTTTGTAGATTTCATAATTCAAATGATGTCGGATGGATTTGGAGGCCTAAAAATGGCACAGATATTAATAGAACTAACCAAAAAGGACCCAAGCAAGCTTGGGTACCTAAAAGAAGGTAATAATCTTTCTTTGCAGGAACACCACAGGAAAAGTCAAAAAGGAAAGTGGTAACTCAACAGTGCGTGTTCCAGTCAGATGACGGGCGACAAAAATCTCTTCAAAGAAGTTACCAAAATCAATGGGGGAAACGTTAAGTTTGGTGATTACTCAAAAGGCAAAATTGTCGATACCGGAACTATTCCTTTTAACAATAACAGTGATATTATTGAAGCTTATCTTGTAGACGGACTAAACTATAATCTACTAAGCATCAGTCAACTATGCGATTCTAGATATGAAGTGAAATTCAAGAAGACTAGGTGTACCATTGAAGACAAATTAGGTAAAATCATCCTTTCGGGAAAGAGGTATGGAAATGTCTACATTTTAGATTGCATTGATAATCTGGACGGTCGTATCTGTTTAGCATCCATCAGTGATGATCCTTGGCTTTGGCACAAAAAACTTGATCATGCCAGCATGCATTTGATTAAAAATCTATCCAAGCATGAATGAGTCATTGGCCTTCCTAAGCTCAACTACTCTAGAAATCATGTATGTGATGCATGTCAACTTGGTAAGCAAACTAGAACCTCTTTCAAACCCAAGGATATTGTTTCCACAATCAAACCTCTTCACCTATTGCATATGCATTTGTTTAGACCTACTAGAACTGTCAGTATAGGAGGAAAAAGGTATGCTTTTTGTTATTGCTGGTTTGTGTACTTTCAAACAGATATATGTTTTAATGATGGAAAATAACTTACTTCTACTTGCAGGAAAATAATTCCAAAGAAGGAAGTCAGAAGGCAAAATGGAAGACTACCAATAAAGAAGAAGTCAAGATTCTACTGAAGATCTAGAATCAAGAATCAAAGAATCAATCATGTTGTGATTGCGAGCTTCATGAAAAATAAATATTTGATTCCATCTATTTACAGAAGGCTTATCAATCAATTTGTATGGAAGATTCACGGAGAATAACCAATCACATATATCAAGGAAGAAACGTCTTGCTGAGGAAAGTCAATGACGAAAGCGGACCAGGTATAGAAAATTACTATCTTATTCTTGGAAGAAATCAATCTTGATTGATTCTAAGACTCAATTCCCTTGGTTTGCCCACCATCTATGGATTTGCCACGCCTAGAAGATTGGCGTTCAAATCACATATATACCATGAGAGATGCAAAGGAAGGACATACTTTGATCGAACCACTATCAATCTTTTTGTTCTACTCCAAAAAAGTATTGTACTCTATTCTAGATTTACTGTGTAACTAGGGAAAGAAGAGAGAGAGAGAGAGAGAAATCATTGGTGAGGCATTGTATCAAGAAGCAAGAAAAGTACAATTATCGTGACAAAGTCGTTGGTGTATCACAACACCAACATACCAGTATCAAAAGATTTCAAATACTTGAAAGAGAACTGTTACAGCCCAAAATCCATTAAAGGTCGTAGTGGCACCGGACACCGCTGTCAAGCAAGCCAACAATAAATAATTAACTTGCTTAATCATTTTTATACTTTGAAATCACAATGTTTCCTTCAATTAAATAATAAGAGATAAAATCACAGAGTGAATGATAATATTTTCCCCAAATACAATATTGAACATCTCATAAGTATCCCCAGAACCCGGTGTTACAAGTGCATGAGCATCAACTAGAAAATAAAATAAAATGCAATATCTATCTGGAATACAAATTTGGACAGGAAAAAAAATATAAATACTCGGAAGGAGACTCTGTTGGCTGTCGTAATGTGGAATACAGCTCACCTAAGTCCCCGCGTTAACCACGCCTATGTGCACACAAGGCCACTAAATATATATGTGCCTGCACAACAAAATGTGCAGCAAGTGTAGTACGAATACGTAATCAACGCGCACCGAGTAAGTATCCGGTCTAACCTCGAAAAAGTAGTGATGAGGGGTCGACTCCAACACTTACTATGGGCTATAAATAAAATACCAATGATGTAATTAAGCATGGATTATATAGGACGGCTGTAAGCTCAATATCATGAAGTAAGTAACAGTTCTTTTATAAATGAGAAATTTCCAAATTTATTTTTGCATCATTTAACAATTTATATCTCAGGCCAATAAGGTAATATCAATTATTATAAATTCCAAAGAAACCATTTCAATCATGAACAAGTCATGTCGAGGTCGTACGGCCTGATCCAACATATAAATATAAGTTGTGTACTGCCGAGGGTCGAACGGCACGACCATAAATGCATCTATTAACCTGCCGAGGTGAACGGCCCGCTCCCATGAGAGTAGTGGAAATTTACCCCGCTCACGGAATATAATTGCGATGCGGTTACACATAGATTTCTTAAGGCAAACAATAACCATAAATCAAACAACAATATCAACAAGGCATGATGTAAACCTAAAACTACCCGGACATAGGCATAGCTAGTAGCTACGCATGGACTCTCGTCACCTCGTGCGTACGTAGCCCCTACAAATAGAAGCACATATTAATTTATTTTACCTATGGGGTTAATTCTCTCTTACAAGGTTAGAAAGGAGACTTAACTCGCTCTGAAGTTCCATAGCCGGCTCCCAACCCTTTCAAACAACTCAAATCGATGCCCAACGCTCCAAAACTAGTCAATAAATGAGCAATTCCACAAATATATACTCTAATACTCATTATAATCCTATTTACAACAATTTCCAACTCCGTTCGAAAAGTCGATTAAAATTACCCTGGGGCCCACATGCCCGAATTTCGAAAATTTTTAGGATAAACTTTATCCATAATCTCACGAACTCAAATATATAATATATTTCCAATTCCATGTCCAAATTCGTGGTTAAAATCCAAAAATACCAATTTCTAGGTTTTTCTTCAAAATCCCAAATTTCTACAAATTTTCATGTCTAAATCCATATATAAACGTTGTATTTACTCATAACTAGAAGAAATCACTTACCTCCTGATGATGATGGAACCACCTCTCAAAATGCTCTCAAAAGTTGCCTAAGTCCAAGTGGGAAATGAGGGAAATGAGCTAAGTCAAAAAATAAAAAGCCCTTGGCTCCAGTCACAGATGTCGAATTTGCGACAGGGGGTTCGCAAACACGAAGAAATCATCGCAAATGCGACCCCTGATAGACCTGGCCTTCATCACAAATGCGATGCAGAGTTCGCAATTGCGAATTCTTCAGGCTTCGCAAAAGCGATCAACTCTTCGCAAATGCGATCCATGCCCTCAGCAGCCCAGGTTCGCAAATGCGACACTACCTCGAAAATGCGATGGTCGCATTTTCGACCAATACATAGCAAATGCGATCACAGCAGAACCAGCAATCCAACTACTTCACAAAACACTTCGAAGCTACTCCGAAACTCACCCGAGCCCCTGGGGCTTCAAACCAAACACCCACACAAGTCTAAAAACATAACATTGTCGCGCCCCCTTTTTCCTCGCGGAGTCCGGGTGTCGACATTCATTGGGAACAACTCATTTCCTTTCGGGAATTGGGTATTTGAATTAGAAGAGTCACCACCTAACAGATTTAAGGTGCGTTAGGGCACCTAGAGCAAATAACTCATAAACCGGTTTGCATTACCAGAGATTGGGTAGGGGCTCACAATAACCTTGAGGGGAAGGTGTTAGGCACCCCTTGCGGTCCACAACGGTGGGTCCGGGCCAAACTCAAATTATGTGAATTAGTCTTATAAACAGATAAAGCAAATTAGACAAAAACAAGGGGTAAAAGGGGTCCTAGGTTTTTTAGCCTACGGGATCACATCTGTACAATACCCGGTATGTCTTCTTCAACTAGAGGGGTTACACGTGGCATTAGCACACAGGTCATCATATCCTTTACTACCCTGGTCATAGCCTAAAGCATTCTAGCAACCTTAAGATGTATCCTATGCGTGCACTACCCGTCCCTTTACTTATATAGTCCCGGAGGTATTTGGGACTTTTAGTTAGGGTGGATCTAGACTCTCCTACAGTAATTAAAAGGAGAAAACTCTAGGTGGCAAACAAAACACTTAGGACTGGACCAAGGACAGAACAATAAAAAGGGCTCACATTTTACCTCCACAAATAGAGCAAGCAAACGCACGTCTCAAACAGCAATGTTTCAGATACTTTTAAAGGAGTTCTAATAACAGGACATCAAGGTGAGCACAAATCAGAACATATGCAACATTGTGTTAATTGAAGCAATAAAGGCCTAATCAGTTTGCCTACTGATTTTTAGGGGGTGTGCTGAATCAGGATTATTAACAAAAGCACAGTTTGACAGTTTGCAGGATTTTAATCGCCCTACAGGCTTGCCTAGGCGTGTATCAGTGATGTCCTATGAACATGGTAACTAACTAATCGGAAGTACAATAAACTAGCAAATAATTTTGAACAGGCAGTTTTCGTTAGACCCTATAAGCATGCTGTCTAGATGTGAGAGCTCATTTTAGACAATGGAAACTAAATGCAACAATTAGTTTTAAAACCTCGTTGGCATGCAAAGACTGATTTTAAATTACAAGCAAAGTGTCCAGAATGCAAGATTGATTTTACCCTATAAGCATGGTTTCTAAATGCTGAATATGTTGAAATCCTATTTAGCATGACTCCCAAATGCAGGAGATTGATTTGAAACTTATAGGCATGATATCTAAAAGTGCAAGATTGATTTTTAACCTATAGGCATGGTATCTAGAATGCACGCAAACAATCAAACAGCACAATGATATGATTTCTGATTGCAAAAGTTGATTTGAACCCTATAGACATGATATCTAGAATGCACACGAGTGATGAACATTGCAATGTCCTATAAACATGGTTTCTAGGATGTAAACACTGATTTTAAAACCTATAGGCATGATATCTACCCCTTCCCAACAAAAATATGTATAATAATCCCTCCCAGTTTTACTAATTTCCCCAATATCTATTTACAAAGAAATTAATATTACAACCCCAGCGTAAGTGAATTACAGGAATAAACAACGTTATACTATAAGGAGCCTGGATAGGCCCAAAGAAAAACCTGGGGAACCAGGCCTTCAAGCAGTCTCAAATGCCACATCTCATAGTGCCAGGGAGGGTATCTTCGTGTGTCAAAGTTCCCAAGGGCCTCAAGGACCCAGGGCAGTGCTCACACCAAGGCCCCCTTTAAACATCAACAGCTTGTGCAGTGTGGAATAGCCAGCCCCAGTATGTCAAAGTTCAGAGGGGTCTCGTGGACTCCAAAGCAATGCTCACACTGGAGGAGCAGGACTCTAGATGTTCTAAGAATTTGAAGTGGATAGTGATTTACAAGAGTAGTTTTGAGAAAAGCAGTTTTAGAATTTCAGGAAACCAGAAGCAAACAGAGTCATTCAATTCCTGGAACTTAGGCAAAGGTTCCAACAAACAAATAGCATTCAGAAATGGGATTACTTAAGTTAGCTATTACTAAGTGACCAAACACAAAGACAAAGCATGCTGAGGATCAGACGATCACATACAAAGGGGCAGTAGGGATTGGGGAGCAAAGTTGTGAAAAGTGAACATCTAGATAGGGAGAACATGCTAGTAGGGAGTAGACAAAACACAGATCTAATTTAGACATGAGTAGACATGCAAATTTGCTGAAAGTAGAAACACATAGTTCTAATTAAAAATAGAAGTAAACATGCTATTGTAGTAAACACATGTATTGGGCAACAGTAGGCATGCTAGTGTAGTAAACACATAGATTGAACATTAATAGACATGCTAGGAAACACATAGTTAGACATGCTATTGAACATACAGATTGAATAGAAGTAACCACGTAGATTAGACAGAAGCAGTCATGTTAGTAAACACATGGATTAAATAGAAGTAAACATGCTGGTAAACATATGGATTTAAACAGAAGTAAACAAGCTGAAAAACACATGGATTTAAACAGAAGTAAACATGCTGATAAACACACAGATTAATTGAATGACAGTAGTAGAGGCATACCAGTTGGAAATTTGCAATAAAAGAGTGAAGTAAAGAGGATCCAAGATCTAGTCTTTGGCTTCCAGTTGACTAGATAGTGTAGTAGACAAGTACCAGCAGTTTGCAATAGAGAAAGAGCAGGAATTTTAAGTATTTTTTGCTTAGGTCTGGCTGTGTGTGTTTGAAAACAGAATCATGTCCTTTATAGGAGTCGAGTAGTGTAAAGTAAATAAGGCAAGGCAGCTTAATATTGTAAATAAGGTAAGGGAAGCAACCAAATAATCAATTAAGCTTGGCAGGATAGAAAATCAGGGAAGTATACCCATAAATAACTCGGATTGAGTTTCAAATAAGGCAAGAAGCGAATCTAACATCCAATTAAGGTTAGAACCCATAATCAAGCAATCAATCACACAAATAAGGAAACCTGAGCAATTAGAGGTCATTCTGGGGTCAAACAACCCCTAAATAGGCAAGAGACGTTAATTAGGAATCTCAGGATTAAGGAAAGCAAGCAGAAATTCAGTAAATCATTTCAGCAAAAAATGAAACCCTAGATAATTGAGTCAGTCATTCAATTATTCAAAACAATAACGGACAAAAATGTTGAAGCAAACAACGAACAGTTAAACAATCAAGTCTGGAACGTAGTCATTACAGAAAGATTAAACAAAAACATGAGAAATTTCAGAAAACCCTTTGCAAAAATAGACGAAGCAGAAACCCTAATTTTGAAAAATACTTAGAGATGATTAACAGTAGGGAATCAGAAAATTCTTAAGAAAAACGGTAATGGAAACTTGAAAACACTTCAGATACACAGAGATTCGACCAACAAATAACAAGGAAACCAAAACCCTAAAGTAACACGGTGTTAAAAATCGATTAACAACAAAGAAATAAGAGATCTTTAAAGAAAAGTCATTGACGAACTCCGAATAATTCCAGATCTACAAAGATCTGGACGGATTCATGTTCAAAGATTAGGCTTTTGAGGAAAAGGGGAGGGGTAAAGAGAATCTGGCTTTGATCAAGAGATTTGAACCATAAAACATCGAGAGAGTAGCACTCACAAAAGGAGATAACCATAGGCGGACTATTAAAGAGTCTCGAACAAGATCTGGGCTAGATCTTTTGGGATTCCTTTCATGTAATAGCAAAGTCGAAAAACCAGAAGGAGTAGGAGACCAATGGAGGGTCTGAAACAATCGTGGAACCTCATAGAACAGGTAGGAATCGAAGGGATTAGGGCTAGGTTTAGGTGGCGGCGATTAGGGTTAGAGTTTGGTCTCAGAGAGAACTAGAGAAGAGAGGGTTTCAGGGTTTAGGGGTCTTTTGGGCTGGTTTAATAGGCTATGTCCGAAAAAATAAAAAGGGCTATTTGTTAAATACCCGTTTAATTTATAAAAATAATTTGAAAAAATAATTAACAGATTATAAAAAATGATTTTCATGCCTCGAAATATTTTACAACAATCACTTAGTATTTAAAAAATACAAAAAGCTATTTTCTGGTAAAATAATGTAATAATGCATGCATGGGCTATAACTGCAAAGTTATCGCAATTATAACCCCAAAAAATGCAAATATGGCTATTTGTGAAATAATTAAAACTTAGTACAAAGAAAATGATAAAATTAAGCCACAAAATTATTATAAAATTATTTGTGATGCAATTAGTAATTGTTTATATAAATAAAAATACTGGGATAAATTAATTATAACCCTTAAAAATGCAGAAATTATGGAAAAATATTAATTGATGCTAATGCATAGTTTTTGGCGGTATATATGCATTTTGAAAAATATTATAGGGAAAAATTGGGTATCAACAACTTCCCCTCTTTACCCGGGAAGGATTAAAGAGTTTTCGGGTAAAGAAATGATGACCAATTTTGACCGAATGGGATGTTTGAAAAAAAATAGAGGCCGAACCCTGGTCTTTGAGCTGCCTACATATCCCTGGATTTACAGGAATCAGGCCATGTGTACTTCAGGACTCAACGGTGACTGAAACCAATGGAATTGTTATAGGAATGGTAGCCAGGTTCAGCAAAGGTTCTTTTGCGAAGGGTAATGTCGGACGGAGTTATGGTTGTGAGTCTGGAGTGTAACGGATGTATTATAGGGCAGATAGCTGGATATCATAGAGTAAGGTGGGTAATTGATGAGAATCGGTTATATTGGCAAAGTAAAAATGGTATGAGCGGAAACCGGAGCGAAGGATGCTCCTGTTCGAAGAACGGTTACCTCCTGGATTATCTGCAAAACTTAAAACACAATGCATGCGAGTATATAGATGATGAAAATTCCCTTAGACCATGAAAGATTGTCTTTGGACGGTTGAGGATAACGTCCTTAGACCATGATGTCCTGGGCCATGAATTGTTCGGTGGGGATTCGCATGCCATGAAATGATGTTCTCGTACCATGAAAATGGTGCCTCCGAACCATGACGCCTTTGAATAATGATATGCAAATTTGAGAGATACTCAGGCCATGGAACGGTGTCTTCTAGCTATGAGGATAATGCCTTTAGACAATGACGCCTTTGGACAAGTTGGTGATATTTCAGCCTATGAGATGCAATAATATGATGCTAGAATCAACAAGACAAGGCTTAGTCTTGTGAGGTTGAGGGCAGAGCTTAGCCCGAAAGAGGAGCAAATAGATAGTGCCGGAGAGACAGTGCTTAGTCTCGGCAAATAAAGGCGATGATTGGCCTTATGCAAATAGGAGGCAGAGCTTAGCCTCATGCAAGATTCGGGACAGGGCTTAGTCCTGTGCAGATGAAAGGTAGAGCTTAGCCTTATGCAGATATAGAGTAGGGCTTAGCCTCATGCAGGATACGGGACAGGGCTTAATCACATACAAATGGAAGGCAGAGCTTACCCTTATGTAGATATGGAGGCAGGGCTTAGCCTCATGCAGATGGAGACAGAGCTTAGTCTCATACAAGATTCGGGACAAGGCTTAGTCCCATGCAACTAGAAGGCAGTGCTTAGCCTTATGCAAAATGAAGGCAGGGCTTAGCCTCATGCAGGATTCGAGACAGGGCTTAGTCCCATGCAAATGGAAGGCAGAGCTTAGCCTTATGCATATATGGAGGCAGGGCTTTGCCTCATGCAGATGGAGACAGAGCTTAGTCTCATGCAAGATTCGGGACAGGGCTTAGTCCCATGCAAATGGAAGGCAGTTATTAGCCTTATGCAAAATGGAGGCAGGGCTTAGCCTCATGCAGGATTCAGGACAGGGCTTAGTCCCACAAATGGAAGGCAGAGCTTAGCCTTATGCAGATATGGAGGTAGGGCTTAGCCTCATGCAGATGGAGACAGAGCTTAGTCTAATGCACGATTTGGGACAGGGCTTAGTCCCATGCGAATGGAAGGCAGAGCTTAGCCTTATGCAGATATGGAGGCAGGGCTTAGCCTCATGCAGATGGAGACAGAGCTTAGTCTCATGCAAGATTCGGGACAGGGCTTTGTCCCATGCAAATGGAAGGTAGTGCTTAGCCTTATGCAAAATGGAGGCAGGGCTTAGCCTCATGCAGGATTCGGGACAGGGCTTAGTCCCATGCAAATGGAAGGTAGAGCTTAGCCTTATGCAGATATGGAGGCAGGGCTTAGCCTCATGCAGATGGAGACAGAGCTTAGTCTTATGCAAGAATCGGGACAGGGCATAGTTCCACGCAAATGGAAGGCAATGCTTAGCCTTATGCAAAATGGAGGCAGGGCTTAGCCTCATGCAGATAGAGACAGAGCTTAGTCTCATGCAAGATTCGGGATAGGGCTTAGTCCCATGCTAATGGAAAACAGTGCTTAGCCTTATGCAAAATAGAGGCAGGGCTTAGCCTCATGCACATAAGGAGGCAGGGCTTAGCCTCATGCAGATGGAGACATAGCTTAGTCTTATGCAAGATTCGGGACAGGGCTTAGTCTTATGCAAATGGAAGGCAGTGCTTAGCATTATACAAGATAGAGGCAGGGCTTAGCCTCATACAGATGAAGACAGAGCTTAGTCTCATGCAAGATTCGGGACAGGGCTTAGTCCCATGCAAATGGAAGGCAGTGCTTAGCCATATGCAAATGGAGGCATGGCTTATCCTCAAGCAGATATGGAGGCAGGGCTTAGCCTCTTTCAAGATTCGGGGTAGGGCTTAATCCCATGCGAATGAAAGGCAGAGCTTAGCCTTATGCAGATATGGAGGCAGGGCTTAGCCTCATGCAGATGGAGATAGATCTTAGTCTCACGCAAGATTTGGGACAGGGCTGAGTCCCATGCAAATGGAAGGCAGTGCTTAGCCTTATGTAAAATGGAGGCAGGACTTAGCCTTATGCATATGGAGACAGAGCTTAGTCTCATGCAAGATTCGGGATAGGGACTAGTCCCATGCAAATGGAAGGCATAGCTTAGCCTTATGGAGATATGGAGGCAGGGCTTAGCCTCATGCAGATGGAGACAGAGCTTAGTCTTATGCAAGATTCGGGACAGGGCATAGTCCCACGCAAATGGAAGGCAATGCTTAGCCTTATGCAAAATGGAGGCAGGGCTTAGCCTCAAGTAGATGGAGATAGAGCTTAGTCTCATGCAAAATTCGGGACAGGGCTTAGTCCCATGCAAATGGAAGGTGTTGCTTAGCCTCATGCAAATATGGAGGCAGGGCTTAGCCTCATGCAAATATGGAGGCAGGGCTTAGCCTCATGCAGATGGAGATAGAGCTTAGTCTTATGCAAGATTCGGGACAGGTTAGTCCCATGCAAATGGAAGGCAGTGCTTAGCCTTATGTAAAATAGAGGCAGGGCTTAGCCTCATGCAGATGGAGACAGAGCTTAGTCTCATGCAAGATTCGGCACAGGGCTTAGTCCATGCAAATGGAAGGCAGTGCTTAGCCTTATGCAAATGGAGGCATGGCTTAGCCTCATGCAGATATGGAGGCAGGGCTTAGCCTTATGCAAGATTCGGGGCAGGGCTTAGTCCCATGCGAATGGAAGGAAGAGCTTAGCCTTATGCAGATATGGAGGCTGGGCTTAGCTTCATGCAGATGGAGACAGAGCTTAGTCTCATGCAAAATTTGGGACGGGGCTCAGTCCCATGTAAATGGAAGGCAGTGCTTAGCCTTATGTAAAATGGAGGCAGTGCTTAGCCTCATGCAGATGGAGACAGAGCTTAGTCTCATGCAAGATTAGGGACAGGGCTTAGTCCAATGCGAATGGAAGGCAGAGCTTAGCCTTATGCAGATATGGAGGCAAGGCTTAGCCTCATGCAGATGGAGACGGAGCTTAGTCTCATGCAAGATTTGGGACAGGGCTTAGTCCCATGCAAATGGAAGGCAGAGCTTAGCCTTATGCAGATATAGAGGCAGGGCTTTGCCTCATGCAGATGGAGACAGAGCTTAGCCTCATGCAAGATTCGGGATAGGCTCAGTCCCATGCAAACGGAAGGCAGAGCTTAGCCTTATGCAGATATGGAGGCAGGGCTTTGCCTCATGCAGATGGAGACAAAGCTTAGTCTCATGCATAATTTGGGACAGGGCATAGTCCCATGCGAATGGAAGGTAGAGATTAGCCTTATGCAGATATGGACGCAAGGCTTAGCCTCATGCAGATGGGGATAGAGCTTAGTCTCATGCAAGATTTGGGACAGGGCTTAGTCGCATGCAAATGGAAGGCAGAGCTTAGCCTTATGAAGATATGGAGGTAGGGCTTAGCCTCATGCAGTGTTTAGGACAGGGCTTAGCCCCATGCAAAAATAGAATAAATAGCCGATGATAGCAGAGTTTTTTAGCTGGTAATAGATTTCAGTATCACGATTGTTATCAAGATTGTGACTTGGAGGCATGTATATTCTTTGCTCCTGCATCCAAAGAAAAATCGTGAGTTCTGTAAAGGGGGAGGTCGGTTCGTGCCTCCATCGGCTTGCTTGGCTTGCTTTGCTTGGTCCGAAGGTCCTATTAAAATCAATGGGGGTAGCGTTGGCTAAACAGAGTCATTTTACAAGCAAGCATGCATAGTTTTCAAAGACGTAATAAAAATATATTATTTTAGAAATTGCTTTAGATAAACCAGTTACTGTGTCACGATCCGAGACATCGCATCCTCTCCTGCTATAGAATTTTGAGGGTCCTCCTCAAAATTCTGCCGCAGTTAGATGGACATGTCTGACTGTTGCACGTGCTGCGATCGGCTGAAATTACTTCGAAATTTTAAGGGTCCTCCTCAAAATTCTGCCCCAGTTTCTGATTGTGGGGAAAAATAAGATTTTTACTGAATTCTGACCAAACCCACAGGGCTGCCTACGTATCCCCTGTTAAACGGGAATCAGGTCGAGCGTAGTTCAATTTACATCATTTTGTGAAATAAATAGTTACACATAGTATCATTTGACTACATCTGAGTTGATCGGTTTTGGCCAAACTTCTCCGTCCATTTCTGCGAGTATGAGGGCTCCTCTGTTTAATACTCTTTCAACCATGTAAGGGCCTTGTCAGTTGGGAGAGAATTTCCCTTTGGCTTCATCCTGATGCGGAAAGATCTTCTTCAACACCAGCTGCTCCGTTGTGAACTGTCTTTGCTTGACTCTTTTGTTGAAGGATCTGGACATTATGTTCTGATAGAGTTGCCCATGACACACTGCATTCATCCTTTTTCTGTCTATGAGGGCTAGCTGCTCATAGCGGCTCCTTATCCATTCTGCGTCGCTGAGCTCAGCTTCTTGTATGATTCTCAAAGAAGGAATCCCCACTTCAGCATGAATAACAGCTTCAGTACCATAAACCAGTAAGTAGGGAGTTTCCCCGATTGATGTGCGGACTATGGTACGGTATCCCAGTAAAGCGAATGGCAGCTTCTCGTGCCATTGTTTGTGATTTTCTACCATCTTTCTCAGTATCTTCTTGATATTCTTGTTAGCGGCTTCTACAACTCCGTTCATCTGAGGTCTATAGGTTGTGGAATTCTTGTGCTTGATTTTAAAAGTCTCACACATGGTCTTCATCAGATCACTGTTGAGATTGGAGGCATTGTCAGTGATGATTGATTCTTGAACTCCAAACCGGCAAACAATCCGGTCGCAGACAAAATCTGCTACGACCTTCTTAGTTACTACCTTGTAATATGCTGCTTTGACCCATTTGGTGAAGTAATCAATATCTATCAAGATGAACCGATGCCCGTTTGAGGCGGTGGGCTCGATTGAACCAATGACATCCATTCCCCAGGCGGCGAATGGCCAAGCTGAGCTTGTTGCATTGAGCTCATTTGGCGGCACTTTTATCATATCGGCATGTACTTGACATTGGTAGCATTTTCGGACATACTGGATGCAATTTGTCTCCATGGTCATCCAGAAATAACCGGCCCTAAGTGTCACACCTCCTTTTTTACACACCACCCCGAAGGATAGTACAAGGGAGTTTTTCCACTTTAAGTGACATTATTCGAAATGGAATTATTTATTTGCTTTTGTTCAGAGTCGCCACTTGGGATAGGTTTTTCTAGTGTCCCAAGTCACCGGTTTATTTTAAATCCCAAATCGAGGAAAATTCGACTTTGCTTGTGAAGTCTGCGAACCAGAAATTCTGAATAAGGAATTCTGTTTACCCGGGGAAGGTGTTAGGCACCCTCGGATTCCGTGGTTCTAGCACGGTCGCTTAAACTATTATAATTGGCCTATTATCTGATTTTAATATATGTTCAAACCTATAGTGCAATTTTAAATTATTTACCACTTTTAATTAATTTTAAGGAAAATTGAACGTCGTCTAAAACATTGGACCACGTCACATGAAATGCACCCGCAATTCGAAACACATTTTATTCAACATTTTAGGATTTGGATTGGGGTCACATGAAATGCACACCCGAGTTTAGGAAGGTAGTATTATTAAATAACGCGCCTAAAGGAACTAACGCATTGTTAACTTTGCGAGGGCCATGAAAATTCGCTAAATGGCACGCCTCGAATTCTAAGTATTTTAAAGAGGAAATAATTAAAAAAGGGCCACGCATTTATGATTTTATTTGGCGCGGCGCACCTCAATTCCATTTTTAAAAGGATGTCCTAACTAAAATTCAGGAGGGCCATAACTATTTGGTGTCATCTAAATATGGCTCACCTCAATTATTAATAGTCTAATTGATGAATGCTAAAATCAAAGAATTGTTTATTTCAAGAAGAAACTAACTGGGGACTTATGCGAGCCTAGGAGCAATTGGGCAAAGGGGTTGACCCATCTCCAATCGTGAAGACGGCCCAATAGAGGAGAGAATGGTTCAAATTCCAAGCGGAAGGGACTGTCCAGTTTTGGGCCCAAAGATGAGCCCAATTTCAGCTCCTCAATATGTCTGAGTGCGGGGACTCAGTATTGAGTCTCTAAAGCCATCAACCAACAACATTCAACAAAGAATAGAATAAAAGACTCTTAATACTGAATCCTGCTACACATTTAGCCATACAACAAACATCCAAGTTAATTTAAACCCAACGATATTGCTAATTAAACACAAATTTCAAGCTGGATTCAAATGGCTAATTCCAAGGATACCATATGCAGAAACATACAAACCATGCCATGACTTTGAAAAAAAGAGGAATTAAGGATTTACTTCTTAAGAACCACATGACATATGACTTTAGAAATCATTTTTTGTGCTTATCAATAGGCAGTCTTAAACAAACTCGTATGGACAGAACTTCATACAGCAACCAATAGCACTTCCCTTTTCTAGCTAAACTAAAACACAAATTATATAAAAGCATCAACTGATTGCAGCTAAAATCAAGTAAACTTCAAAGATATATCAACCTAAAACAATTAAACTAAAACAATGCTATTTGTTGTTATTAAACTTAAACAGATTCTGAATCGAAGCAACACATCTAACAGTCCAAACAGTATGAGTTGTTAAACTTAAACAGATTCAAATCCAAATAACAATGACACACAACATCAAACATGAAGATGAATAAATAGAGTCCATTGTTTAATTATCAATACAGATCCAACATACCACATCCAGTCATTTTACACACCCAAATTCAAAGGAAGAGACCCCAGCTAACATCTATTGCTTGAAATCTAACTATAGAATATGAAACAGTAAAAAGGAGAAAGGAAATTCAGCTTCAAATAACATCTCCATTTAACAAAACTTCAAGTCTATTACATGTTCAGCAATCAGCCCTCAATCATGAGCTAAGAATGTACCTGGAAGTTTGAAAGAAAACAGGGGTGAATAATCAGCACATACACAGCAGGAATCAGCAACAAGCAGCTAACCAAAACAGCTCAACCCCAGGAATGATGCATAATAAACCCAAGTTTAAAATGTTGAACAACCAAACAAACCAGCCAAACTTTAAACCAAAGCTTTTGACGAACAAGTTCAAGTCATTTCTCACTCGGATGAATTCAAACAATTTCAGAAGTGGAAAAGGGATAAAATCACTGAAAATTTAATGGAACAGTAGCTTTTTCTTCAATTCTCAGCTGTCTCTCTTTTTGCAGGATTTTTAGCTCTTTTAATTCTCTAGGTTCTATTAGGTCTCTCCTCTCTAAATTGAGCTGCAAGTAACTATGCCTTTATAGGCAAGTTACTAGGGCAGCCCCCAAGAGTTTTGTTTTGCAAATTAGTCCTTTTTCAGCTTTTCTTTTTGCTACCTAGTCCTAATTTTATGACTTGTTTTCCAAGTTATCATCTGAAATTTAATTATAAGCCCTTGCTAGAATCTTCTAGGGGTTTCTTAGGTGGTTACTGCAAGATTCCCTGAGTACATTACCTAATATACCCCCTAAACCCCTGAAATTACCCTTGAGTCTCAGGTGAGTTATGGGTCAAGTTGACCCTGGGCTGACCCATTAGACGACCAGCCCAATACTGAACTTCAGTCAGAAACACAATTGGACCAAATAAAAGTGAAACAGGCAGAAAACAAAAACAATTCGATTAATTTGGAAATTCAACTAATGAACAAACAACTAATGAAAGTGAAATTAAAATAATAACATCCTAATCAAATAGAAGACAATTTCTTTCAAAACTCTAAAATCGGGAAAGCAAGAGAGTTCGAAAGAAGAGGGAAGAAATAGATACACAGAAGAAAATATGAACAAATAGACAAAAATGAACAAAAATAATACCTAAAACCAAGCTAAGAGCCGATTAGACCAATTCTTGAAGGGCTTCTCCAAATTTTGGACCGGAATAACCTTTAATCGTGTGTTTTCATATGAAAACACACGAATAAGGGTCACTACAGTCTAAAATCCTCCGCAGACTCGTCGATTTGGACTTTGAGATTTCTAGGGTTGTCCCTTTCAAATCCAGATTTGAGGGGCTCCACGAAGATTCGAGGGTAATGGGTTGGGTATTTTGGATGAGGAGGTCATGGTGGTCATTTGGTGTTGATTTGGTGGGAAAAGGGTTGGCGCCGCCGGCGGGTGGTGGTGGAACCAAGGGCGGCGCCCTAGGGTTTGGATATTTGGGGGTTTTCAGTGAGATTCGAGGGAGGCGGGTGGTGGCATGGGTATGAGGGGGAGGAGATGAAACTCTGGTGAAGATTTGGGGTGATTCGGAGACTCG